>NC_042616.1:20059188-20243143 GCF_901001135.1 Rhinatrema bivittatum
GTTGTGGTGAGGTGGGTTAGTTTTGTGGAGGGGATGGATAATAGTAAAGTAAATAGTAAAGTAAATAGTAAAGTAAAATAATAGTAAAGAAGTAAGAGGGTTAAGACAATACAAGTCTTCAGGGAGTAAGAATCACTTGTGCCAGTCATTCAGTTTCAGGCTGATAATACAAAGTAAGCAAAACTCAATCTGTGCTACACCGCAATTTCTGAAATCCATTTCTAAAGTTATGATGGAGAGGGGGGGGGGGGAAACCCTAGTAAAAACTGTCTACCAGTAACTGTCTGTTACCTTTTCTTTCTAAAAGGTACAAAAACTTAGATTGTAAGCCCTCTGGGGATAGAAAAATACCTACAGTACCTGAATGTAAACCGGTGTGATATCTCGATTGAGATGAATGTCGGTATATAAAAATAATAAATAAATAAATAAATAGGCCAGTGTTCTTGGACCGAAGATTTCTTTGGGAGTCATGATGGTAGAGGGTGTCCTTTAGCCATTCGATTTTTTCATTATTGATGGTCTTGTGCAGAAGTATTAGGGTTTTGTAATTGTATTCTTGTTATGCTCTCCTCCTCCAGAGGGGAGGAGTTAGCAATTTGTTATCGCTCACCCCATCAGGAGGGCAGAGTTAGCAATCTGTTCTGCTTTTCTCCTGAAAGGGTCAGCTCCTTGAGAGTAGCTAGTTGCTTGTTCCTGCTTGATCCAGCCTCCGTTCCTGCTGGTACCAGTTCCTGTGTTCCTGCTCCCGTGGTTCCACTCCTTCTGCTTCCTGCCTTCGGTTGTCTCCTTGGTTCTGACTTCGGCCTGGTATCCTGATTATTCTGTCTTCGGCCCATCCTGACCTTTGGCGTTTTCTCTGGCTCCTGCTTGTCTTCTGCCTGCCCTGACTTCTGGCCTGGTTACTCATGCTGCACCGCTGCTGCCTGCCTCAACTCCTGGACTGTCCTCGTTCTTCTGGACTTCCGCCAGCCTCGACTCGGATTGCCTACTGGACATTCCTCCGCTAGGAGACCTTCGCCTAACTCCTGCCAGCCCCGGCATCCAAGGGCTCAACCTGACGGGAAGCCCCTGTCAGGTCTCCTGGTCCTTCGCCGCCTCCCGGCTATGAGAATCACAGAGGGCCTCCCCTCTGTGGATACACCAGCTCTCGAGCAGGCTCAAGGATCCACAGCGCTAACAGGTGGTGTCATCTTTCCACTTAAACCAGTCCATTGAGCTCCCGTTCTTCTCGAATTGCAACCCTATGTCACCTGAAGCTAAGGAGTTGCGGCGTTTAGATGTGAAGCGTACTTTGTTGCGGTACCTGGAAGTTACGAACATCTTCCGTTTGTCGGACCAACTTTTTGTACTTTGGTCTGAGGCCAAAAAGGGTCATAAGGCTTCCAGGGCCACAATTGCGAGGTGATTGAAAGAGGCGATTAGCTCGGCGTATATCTCTTAGGGTCGTCCTGTTCCGGAGGGGCTTCAGGCTCATTCTATTCGTTCTAGGCGGCCTCCTGGGCCGAGTGTCAGAATGTTTCGCCACAAGACATCTGAAGGGAGACTACTTGGAAGTCATTTCGCCACAAGAGATCTGTAGGGCGACTACTTGGAAGTCGTTGCATACTTTTGCTAAACATTACCGCTTGGATGTCTAGGCTCCGGAGGCCATGAGCTTTGGTGAAAGTGTGCTTTGAGCGGGACTCTCACGGTCCCACCCTGTTAAGGGAAGCTTTGCTACATCCCAGGAGTCTGGACTGATCTGGGTACGTAAATGGAAAGGAAAACTGGTTCTTAGCTGCTAATTTTCATTCCTGTAGTACCACAGATCAGTCCAGAGTCCCACCCATTGGAGGAAAGGGGGATTAGGAGACCCTGCTTGATCAGTCTTTTTATCTAATTACTCTGAAGAATAGCACAGTTTTTATTGAGTTAGCCCTTCACCAGTTTTTTGTCTGGGGGCAGTTTTTCAATTAAGATTTTTCCTCTTCCCTCTGCTTGTTAAAAGGGGATTCATTCTAGAATCTGTTGATATGGTTTTGCATTTCTGGTTTGGGTACAGATTAATACTGAGGAACTGCAGGAGCCACACTGGGTTAAGTACAATGTCAGTAAAACGTTTTCTGTCTCTATCTACTGGAGGGGAGGCAAAACCCAGGAGTCTGGACTGATCTGTGGTACTACAGGAACGAAAATTAGGAGGTAAGAATCAGTTTTCCTTTTACGTGCATAAGATTTAAAATATGCCCACCACGCATATGTTTGCTCCTAATTTTAAGCCATTACTCGATCAAACATACTTTCTTAAGAAATTGTCGGCTTTGATGCACACAGGTAAGCGGATTTTAAAATATGCTCACATGAAGGACATTCCCAGTTTTCACAGTTGGTCCACCAGTTTGCTTAGCATATCTTGAGGTCATCCAGACACTTCTGGTTCTTCATCCTGCACTCTATCCAGTTGACCTGGACCCTGTCGAGTTAGGCCTAAACAGCAATTTCTGCAGACTCATACCTCATCAGGAGTAGCAGTAAATATATGCGGCTAACAGGCTGCTGCGTGCTGCAGTGGACGGTTTTAAAATGCAGACCTAACTGCATAACTGTTGGCTCTGCTCTAGAACGCCCATGCCCCGCCCCAACTCCTCCCCTTTTTGCCCCTTTATTTTTTTTACTCACACACATGTATATATGCATGTAATTTCCAGCTTTTAAAATACACGTTGTTTGCGTGTGTCCTAGATCCTCGCATATATGGGCTTTTCAGTGCGAGCAATGCTCTTAAAATTCTCCCCATGTATCAGCAAGGTAACTGCCCCCCTTCTTAGCCAGAAAACAGTACGGAAGGCGGTCTATAAGAGCCAGGAAGCATATAAAAAATGTAGACCCAGTCGTCTTAGTTCTTGGATTGTATTTATTAAGGAGATCAAGGATGAAACATTCAAGCATAAATAATCCAAATCGCCCGACTCTGGTCGAGATTCACCTACAGTGTGGGCTGCATCAGGGGTTACAAAATAATAATAGAATATATAGATCATAAGTCAAATTAAGTACACAATCGTATTCATTATATTAACTAAACAAACACTATGCAACCTCATTCAAATATCATTTACAATCAGAACCATTCTTTATTAGTTGGCTGTTCCAACATAAAATTTAAAAAGAATTTGAAAAACTCATTAATGTAAAAAAATGTAACATATCAAAACAACTATGGGCATAAATGAACAGAGAAAATAATGAGCAATTGTATGCATGCAATAGAAAAGTCCATAATATGTACTAATACAATTAAGACATAGATTAGAGAGTAGAGGAAAAGAAAAAAAAAGGGGGGAGAAGAAGAAATAGTCTATTTAATTTAGTAAATAGATAATATAATATATATAAAGGTAATACCTGTTTTTTGGAAATGTGTTTATATATACGAACAGCTTTCTTTGTTTAAACTGTATGAATTCCTTAATCAATAGTTCTATAGGGAAATAGAGGCGAAAAATTAATATTCTGGAGCAATATTAACTAATTATTGAACAGTTTTTGTTTAATATGAGAGAGAATTCAGTATTTTTACCTCTATTACAGCATTCAGTATTTTTACCTCTATTACAGCAGCGTTAATCTGCGCTTCAAATTGCACGTTCATCACTGGTTCAATTAATTGAGCATCACTATAATGATATTTTACACTTAAAGATAGCAATGCTGCATCAATAAGATGTTTTAAGACTAATAGCGATGCACTGAATCTCACATTTCATCTATAAATTAATTCAAACTTTGCCAACCTTAATTATATCCTTAAGCATTATAACATTTTACAGCCTTTTAAAAGAAGGCTCAATAACCTAATTAGTAAACTGAGACTGTAACTCATACTTTGTAGAAAAACTTGATCTCATACACCAGTTTGTACAGTTGAAAACATATTACTTGTATTCTATGTTGGAAAATGTGACTAATTTAATTGAGAGGCACTCCACACCATATTGCTTTTTTGGTAGTAAGGTCTGACTGAAATACCTCTGTTGGTGTCATTTATCCTTAAAAAAAATATTGTTTCAGCCACTACATGTAACAAGGGATCGCGTTTTAAAAAAGAATTACACTGACGAATAATTTCATTCACACTTCGCTCTTATGTCGCCACTCAGTCTGGTTTACAAATATAAATCTATGGAGGTCACATGACATGGTCAAGGAGTAGGACGTTCTCTGGCAGAGGTCTGCCTTCCTTTCTTCCAGAGAGCTTTATTTTTTAGTCTTTTCTTTCCTTAAATGCCCGATCAAGGAAGAGACCCTTCATTACGTGCCGCTGACCTTTTGTTTTCAAGAACTCGCACGGCCGAAGTGGATGGCAGCGAAACCTCAGAGACGCGACCCAGATAAGTTTCGGCAAACCGAGCTGAAGATGGCACCGGCGGCCAGTACACCCCAGAAGAATGGGATGGGAAAGTAACTGACATGGTGGAGGCGGTAGTGTCAGCGCTGGATGCTAAATTCGATAAATTATACCAGACGTTTTAAGAGATGAGCCAGTTATTAACAGATTTCACAGTCCGGCAGCACGAAGCTGAATCACAGATAACAATGGTAGAAGACCGTGTAGTCCAATTAGAGACCCAAGTGATGGAGCTAAAATCTGAGATGGAGAAGCAAGCCAAAAAAATTGATGACCTCGAGAACAGATCTTGTAGGGGAAACCTATGATTCATTGGTTTCCCAGAAAGTATTAGAGAGGTAGATCTGGCAGAACTCTTAGAATCGTGGGTCCTCGATCTCCCCACCAAACATGGCGTGCTGAAAGTGGAGCAAGCCCATTGCTTGGCCCAAAAGCTGGCAGGCAGACGCAGACCACGTCCGGTCATAGCGAAGTTTTTAAACTCATAAGAGCATAAGAAATTGCCATGCTGGGTCAGACCAAGGGTCCATCAAGCCCAGCATCCTGTTTCCAACAGAGGAAAAACCAGGCCACAAGAACCTGGCAATTACCCAAACACTAAGAAGATCCCATGCTACTGATGCAATCAATAGCAGTGGCTATTCCCTAAGTAAACTTGATTAATAGCCGTTAATGGACTTCTCCTCCAAGAACTCAGCACATAAAATGGACATATTGCTGGCATACAGGAAGAAACGCCCTCTGGAGTATGAGGGGGCCCTGATATTAATTTTTTACCCCAATCTGCATGAAAGTGATACACCATAAAGTGACCTTTATGCTGCTATTCCCAGCCAGATTAAAGGTAACTTGGCAGAATGAGACCTGCATCTACGACTCTATGGAGGCAGCGACACAATTTGTGAATACTTTAGACTCACAACCTGGAGAGTGAATTTCACTGTGTTGAGCTTGGTTTTTGTTTTGTATTGGGTAGCTGGTTTGTTGGACTAAGTGCTGCGGTTTAATGAGGTTGGGGCCCTCCCCTCTTTGAACATTCATTGGCAGGGTGATATCCCGCTATGGATACTGCAGAAGGCTGGACCATTTACACACCAAAGTCTAATACCTGCGGACACTACCCTAGCGCCAGCGGGCTTTAGAGCTCGTTCATCTGCTGATCTAGCCTATGGAACATCTGGCATAATTATTGTTTGCAAAAGGACCCTTGAGTGACTACCAGCTCGATATTTCTAAAGTCTTAAAGACTTGATTTGGCGATGCTATCCTATGATGTTTCTGGCTCGTGAGCTGTGGATCCAAAAAAGCTGCATCTTCAGTCTTGGAAGACTTACGGTTTGAATTTCGGAGTCCTTTTTCCAGAACTGCAGACTACTTGTTCAAGGGGCCTGGTTATTTTGCGAGTGGAAGAACCATATGATTTGACTGTTCCATTGCAGACACAATGTTTGTTTTTTTCCCCTCTCTTTTCTTCTTTTCCTTCCTTCTTTTTCTTTCCCCTTTTTATATATATTTTTTTCATTCCTTCTCTGGAGAGGGAGAACACCCCATGCAGACAGGCGGCGTAGTTCTCCATGGTTAGAGACATGGTGGGAGGAAGTAGTGAGGGGTTACAGGGAGGGAAGGAATTGGGTGGTGGTGGGGGGGGGGGGTTAGGGATAATGACGGTACTTCGATTTGTTTGGATCCTGATTTTAGGGAAGCACCACACCATAATATTGTGTTTGATGTTGGACTTGGGATTAGGCTGGGAGGCCCAGGTCCTAGAACATGGATAACTTCTATTGGGTTTTTTTCTCTCAATGTTCAGACTTATAGAATGTCACAGAATTCATTAAGATTTTGGTCCTGGAATATCTCTGGTATAGGCTCAAACAAAATTCTGCAATCTTTGCAAAGACATCATATACATATAGCTGTATTACAGGAGACAAAGTTAGACAAACTTGAACACCAGAAACTAAGTCGAATGTGGGTAAGCCAGGTATATTCAGCGCAAGCCCCCTCCAAAGCGGCAGGGGTTGCAATTTTGATTGGTAAACAAGTTCCTTTTCAGGTAAAGCAAATGTTATCAGTTGATGAGGGCATATACCTTATTCTTGTTGGTCAGATTCATGGGCAGGATTTTAACATTTGCAATATATATGCACCCAATGTTTGTAGCCATGTTTTCTTTACTCGACTCCTAACATTGCTAGCGACTCAAGCAAAAGGTCACCTCTTGATAGGAGGCGATTTCAGTTGTGTATTGGACCCTGTACAGGATAGGACCACCAAACGTGCTGGGCCAGGTGATTCATCAACAAAGGGGGAGTATCTTTGGTTTGTCGTACATTAAGGATGCTAGATGTGTGTAGAACACTCCATCCGACAGACACCGAATACACACATTTATCCCGCGCTCATGGTACGGGATCCCGTGTAGATTATATATTGGCCTAAGAAACTGATTTTGCTCGGATACTCCGTACTGACCTGGGACTATTAGAAATTACAGGTCATGCCCCAGTGATTATAGAATTCTCTTAGATCAGTCGACAAGTACCTCTCGACTTTGGAGGTTTCCGTGTTCCCTATACGGTGACATGGGGTTTTGTACTTTTCTAGCTAAAAAATGGGAAGCATACACTACCACCAATGAAAGTCATAAGTCCCAGCCCCTTTTGGGAAACGGCAAAGGCTTTTCTAAGGGAGATATAATTGCCTATATGGCGATGCAAAATAAAATTCTACTTCGCCAAATCCGCAATTTGGAGGCGAAGCTGAAGGACGCAAAATGCAGTTTTGAAAGGCTACCCTCTTAGGCTACCAAATCTTTACTTAATACTATTCAGTATGAGTTAAACTCCTTATTACACCTGAGAGTGCAAAAACCTGCTTCGTATTTTAAAACTAAATATTATCACTATGGTAATAAGTCAGTGAGGCTTTTAGCAAACATAAGCAGACAGATACATATTATGGCAATGCGATCCTCAGCTGATTCAATAGTGAACACTGACCAGGAGATGGGTGAGATTTTTTGTATGTATTACCAAACCCTATATCAGTCAGACCCTGTTGAACATGTAGCCCTCAGGGAATATCTGGCCCACTCAGGCCTGCCCTGTCTTTCTACATTCCAGCTAGCAGTTTTGAACCAACCAATCCGGGCCCAAGAAATATGCGACAATATAAAAAACACTAAAAGTGCTTAAAGCCCCAGGCCCCAACGGATACCCAGCTGAATTTTACAAAATACTCCTAACCCATATTTTATTCTCTCTAAGTGCTATGTTTGATGATCTCATTTCTCATCCTAATTCCTCCTTTTACCAAAACATGGCTCATATCACTGTCATAACCAAGGAACATAAAGACCCAACCCAACCAGAATCATATCGCCCCATTTCCCTTCTTAACTTTGATGACAAATTGTTAGCCAAGATCATGGCAAATCGACTATCCACAATGCTGCCTTCTCTTATAATGAAGACCAAGTTGGCTTTCTTAAGGAGAGGAACTCGTCCATGAATGTTCATAAAATATTATTCACATTAGAAACTTGTTATTGGCAAGACATACCCTCTATGCTGATCAATTTCGATGCTGAAAAAGCATTTGACCGGGACAGAGCTGGTCTTTTATGTTTGCCAGGTTGGACTACTTACGTATCGCTGGTTATTTTCGCCAAGCATTGCAAGCTTTATATCATAAGCTGTTCTGAATCAGGTAAATATCCGTGATTTTTCCTATTCAGGCAGCTAAACCTTTTTTCAAATCAGTCCTCAAGACAAAGATTTTTTAAGTTTGAATGTATTTATTGTACAGGTAAATATTTCATTACTTATAATTGTTGCATTTCAAACATGATTTCCTAGGCAAAGATCTTTGGTAACTGGAGACAGAGTAGCAGGAGGGAGAAGGAGGTCTCTTGTGTTGCAGGAGTTAGTTTATGGTAGAGGTAGGAAGCTTGAGGGATATGAGGCTGATTTAGTCTTCAGACGAAGGCAGTAAGAGAAAAGGTAAAAAACCCGATCGTTTCACAGGGTTTTACAGAGCGCTGCTGGCTCAGAAGTAAGCATGGGCAAGACTGAACTCTCGTCGAGAGCTGCTAAAGGAAACACCTCCACAAGCTGGGGGCAGGGGAGCAAGGTCCAATGGCAGCAAACCTAAGAACCATGTGACAGGGGGAGCATGAAGGGTATTCCCTTGAGCCTATAAGGCACCTAGGAAGACTCAAGTTAGATTGAGGGGCATTCATGCTCTTCCGATAGTGAGAGAAAGTAGAGGGGGGTGGGAGCTTCTCTTAAGGGCAAAGGCTCCTCTTAAAGGCAAAGGCTCACAGACTTTTATATTGGGTTACAAAAAATGTTTCAATATTAAGAATCCTCAGAAGGGAGGACTGCACTAAACACAGTTATGGGTTATACCCTTATGCCTTCCAATACTGCCTCTGCAACAAACCTTTGTGCATACAGACAGACAGCATAGGGACAATGTGCTTTTTAACACACAAGCACGCATTACCTTAGCTGCCCTGCTGAGAAGCTGTGCAGCTCTATCCTTGGCCCTTGCTCATTTCATGCATCCTCGGGCCACTCATCTAAGAGATTTTCTGAACGCACTAGCAGACCTCTCCATGCAGGTTTCTATCCTCTCGAATGGTCTCCGACTACATGTGTAAAGAGAAAAATCTTCTAACGCTGAGGTCAACCGAATTTGCCCTCTGCGTCTGAATCGAACCATACGGCACACAGATTCTACTCCCTACACATGTTTCCAATGCGTTTCCATAGATGCCTTTCTTCCATCAAGGGCCTCTTAAATATATCTCTTCTGCTGCCTCTCATAGCCAGCACTCTTCTAATGTGGAACCGGGGCGGGGTTCACTATTTCTCTAATCCTCGCCCTGACCGAGACCAGTATGCTTCCCATACTTCTCAATCTATCACACCAGTAACCAATCTACCTCCTCACCAGTCAGTCCTACATCCTAGACTAACTGATGTTCTCAGGTTTCTGGTAGCATCACAAAACCTTCCACACATAAATCCTACCATTCAAAATGGCATGATTTACCACATGACGCATACAAAAGGGTATTACCCTTTTTTCTTTCCACACCACTCTTTCTCTTGCTCCCTCGGATTCTGCTCCCCAGACATCCTCCACATACGTACACCTCTGTTCCAATTGGTGTAACGTTTGGGAGTGGGGATACCCGATTTACGGTAAACCCCTTCTGAGTCAGCTTACCATGGATTATCCACTGATCAAGCCGCCTCTATTTTCTCTACTCACGGAATGGAATACATATGTATATATATATATATATATATATATATATATATATATACATATGTATATATATATTTCATGCTTTCAAGTCTCATACGTTCTCCGTTCGAGCCTTTCCATTCCTCTCATTTCACAGTTTGACATGGGACATTCTTCCCTCAGCAGTGTCAATGAGTTATACACTTCTAGTTACATACTCATCTGACCCTGCGTTCCTCCGTCACTGAGTGGTTTTCACAAGTTCAACTTTCATCTCTCCTTACTCAGGATATACTCTGCCCATTTTTCCCAACACCTCTCTCTCACCAGAGCGAGAGGATTCTTTCCTTTTCTTGGACAGACTACGTTTGCATTCTACCTAGCTTGCCTACATTCCATAGGAATTCCACCTAACTCTTTCCTTCTGTGCGAGTTCCAGTTGGCAAACAGACCTATTCCTCCTAATAAACGGTCTGTATCTTTTTCTTACCAACAAGCAGGCTTTTCACTACAACACTGTGTGTAACCACACTCTGTTGCATCTGCCTCAGCCTTAATAGCTTCCCTTCGGCCGCTGCTGCTTGTACACATATTATCAGGCTGCAACCTGGAGTTCTCTCCATACCTTCGCAGGCCATTATTGCTTACATACGACTATCCGGCATGCTCCATGTTTGGCCAGTCCGTCTACTCTTACTCCTTTCGGGTTAACTACCCAACATCCACCAACCCTTTAAGGATTTCTGGATGCCCTCCGTTCCAAACTGTACCCACGTCATCGCGCCCTTCGCGCGTCTTGGGTGCATTGGTGCACTCTCGGGCATCCTCAGCTTGGTACTCACCCATTTGTGAGGACTACCATCCTGCTTGTCCTGTGAGAAAGCAAATGTTGCTTACCTGTAACAGGTGTTCTCACAGGACAGCAGGATGTTAGTCCTCACGAAACCCACCTGCCACCCCGCGGAGTTGGGTCTCTATACGTTTTCACGTTTATTTTAGTTTCGCTTGAGCTTTTAGCTATAAGACGAGGCTGAGGGAGACACCTGTGGCTCACAGGGATAATTGCAGGCTGAGCATGCTCAGTGCACTCAGTGTGCCAGTGCCAGTCAAAGCTTTGTAGAAACTTTGACAGAAAAGTTTTCCGTACAGGGCTCCATCCTGATGATGTCACCCAGAGAGGGGCGCTGGCTTAATTTATGTTTTCTTATTGTCCTGCTAGACCAGATAAGTGGGTTATAGCCATCTTCTACCAGAGATGAAGGCAAAGACCACCCCCACATAACCCACTTGTCTGGACTGGTCTAGCAGGACAATAGGAAATAGGAAAGTGTCAGTACCAGAGAGTAATCTTCCCTCAAAAATGAAAAGATTAAAAGTCCTTCAGTCTGTCAGGACTCGAGGGACGGATATTAGCCAGTAAGTCAAGTTTCACCCTTAGTGCTGGAAATGTAACTCCTGGTCTGAGGTGTGGTGTAAAGTTTCCAGTGATACTTATAATCTTGGGTAGAAACAAGCATTCCAGTTTCAGGACATGTAGTCATTATTCTATGTGCAGAAAACATGCTTTGTGCTAAGCCTTTTCTATGTGCACCTTTTCTGATTTGTTTGCATTTTCTAACTTCTGATGCATCAGCATACCATTAGCACAATTTCAATGCTCTGCTAGTTCCCTCAGTCCCTTACGGGCCGATTCAGTAAAGTCCGCGGGAGAGCAGACGAACGCCTGCTCTCCCGGCGCGCACAGGTGTGCGCGATTCTGTATTTAAATTAGGTGGTGCGGTAGAAACGGGCAAAAGGAGGCGCTAGGGACACTAGTGCGTCCCTAGCGCCTCCATTTTGGACAGGAGCGGCAGCTGTCAGCGGGTTTGACAGCCGACGCTCAATTTTGCCGGCATTGGTTCTCAAGCCCGCTGACAGCCACGGGCTCGGAAACCGGATGCCGGCAAAATTGAGTGTCTGGTTTTCGGCCCGACAGCCGCTGGCCCATTTTACATTTTTCTTTCTTTCTTTTTTTTACTTTTTTTACTCTTCGGGACCTCCGACTTAATATCGCCATGGTATTAAGTCGGAGGGTGCACAGAAAAGCAGTTTTTACTGCTTTTCTGTGCACTTCCCGGTGCCGGCAGAAACTAGCACCTACCTTTGGGTAGGCGCTAATTTCTTAAAGTAAAATGTGCGGCTTGGCTGCACATTTTACTTTCTGTATCGCGCGGGCATACCTAATAGGGCAATCAACATGCATTTGCATGTTGAGGGTGCTGTTAGGTGCCGCGGGTTGGACGCGCGTTTTCCGCCCCTTACTGAATAAGGGGTAAGGGAAAACACGCATCCCAGGGCAGGTTAACAGTGCGCTCCGTCTACTATGACACTTCACAAAATCCATGGATAGCCCACATTAAGGTGCCCAGGGAATGGATAACATTCTGATCCCTGATCAGTTAGTAGCTTTCCGTAGTTAGTAATATATGATTAATGTCTTCTGTTTATATCTAGGAGATGATGAGAACAAACAGGAGCAGAAGAGGGAGGAGAGTCGCGAAGAACATTCTCTAGAAATGGAACAAATCCGAAGAGACTTAGGAAATTTCTTTGAGAATATTTCTCAGGGGACTGAGAGAAGAAACACAAGGAATAGTCTGCAGGATTCAGAGAAGAAGCAGCAAGACCCTCCAGGTGACTCACTGGATGGAGTCACTGCATGTGAGAGAAGTGACAGGGAGCTCAGAGACATTCCTGAGCACCAGAGACACCTGAGAGCAGAGAGACCCTTTCAGAGTAATAGTGATCAAATTACTTCTGACCTTCACCAGAAGAAGGGGAAAGGGAAGGAATACTTTTTACATGACACCTGTGGAAAAAGTTTTGGTAGGAAATATAATTTATTATTTCAGCAGAGAACCCATACTGGGGAAAGAGCCTTTCTGTCCTCTCAGTGTAGAAATTGTTTCAAACAGAAGGTAGACTTGAATTTACACCAGAGAATCCATAGTCAAATGAAACATTCTCAATGTACTGAGTGTAGGGAAATGTTTGTGCGGAAAGAATCATTATCAATACCCCAAAGAAAACACACTGGAAAGAGACTCTCAGCATGTACTGATTGTATGAAATCCTGTAATTGCAAACCTTCCTTAACGAAGTACCTACAACAGCATAAAGAAGAAAGAACATCTTTATGTGATGAACTGGGGGAAAGCTTCCTTCAAATGAAAGCTTTAACAATATACCAAAAAACAGTCACAGGAAAAATAAGCAAAATTGAAAACCGTCCTATGATTGAAGATAGTGAAATAAAGGAGTTACCTAGAGAGAAACTGTTTACATGTACCGAGTGTGACAAAAGCTTCATTTATTTATCACAGCTAAAAAGGCACCAAAGGATCCATACAGGAGAGAAACCATTTACATGTGGCGAATGTAGTAAAGGTTTCAATCAACTATCACATCTGCAACGACACGAAAGGTGTCACCTTGGAGAAAAACTGTTTACATGTACTGAGTGCAATAAAAGTTTCATATCTCGATCACTTCTGAGAAACCACCAAAGGATCCACATGGGTATCAAACAATTTACATGTACAGAGTGTAATAAAAATTTCATTCAGTTATCCAATCTGAAAATTCATGAAAGAATCCACACGGGAGAGAAGCCATTTATATGTTCAGAATGTAAGAAAACTTTCATTTCTCTATCAGTTCTAAGAAGGCACCAAAGAATCCACCTGCGAGAAAAACCATTTTCATGTTCTGAGTGTAAGAAAGGTTTCATTCAGCTATCACAGCTGAAAACACACAAAATGAGCCACACTGTGGGGAAACCATTTATATGTCCTGAGTGTAATAAAGGCTACATTCAGCTATCACATCTAACAATTCACAAACGGATTCACACAGGCGAGAAACCTTTCATATGTAATGAATGCAATAAAAGCTTTATTTCTTTGTCAGTTCTGAAAAGGCATCAACGGATCCACATGGGAATTAAACAATTTTCATGTGCTCAATGTAATGAAACTTTCATTCTCCTATCACATCTGAAAAGCCACGAAAGAAAGCATAGTGAAGAGAAACAATTTGCATGCACTGAGTGTGGTAAAACCTTCAGTCAGTTGGGATGTCTTAAAAGTCACCAAAGTTGTCACATTGTATGTACTGAGTGTAATAAAAGTTTTGATTCTCAATTACTGCTGAAAATTCATCAAAGGAGTCACATGGAACAGAAACTCGTTACATGTCCTGAGTGTAATAAAGTTTTGATGTCTCGATCACGTCTAAAAATTCACCAGAGGACACACACAGGGGAGAATCTATTTACATGTACTGATTGTAATAAAAGTTTCATTCAGTTATCACATCTGAAAATCCATGAAAGGGTCCACACAGGAGAAAGACCATTTAATTGTACCGAATGCAAAAAATCCTTCATTTCTCTATGTGTGTTGAGAAGGCACCAAAGAATACACACAGGGGAGAGACCTTTCACATGTCCTAAATGTAATAAAGGATTCATTCAACTATCACGGTTGAAAATGCACCAAATGAGCCACACAGGTGAGAAACCATTTGCATGTACTGAATGTAAAAAAGGTTTCATTCAGTTATCACATTTGAAAATTCACCAAAGGATTCACACTGGAGAGAAACCTTTTGTGTGTCCTGAGTGTGGCAAAAGTTTCATTCAGCTGTCACATCTGAAAATTCACCGCTGGACCCATGCGCCTGAGAAACCATTTAAGTGTCCTGAATGTAATAAGAGCTTCTGTCAGAACTCAGATTTAAGAAAACATTGGCGGAGACACAGAGGAGAAGGAAAAGCTGATAGCTGCATTTCTGGAATGTATGGAGATGGACAAGAATGCCGGAGTCCAGGAGTGGGGAAGACTACCTAAGATAAACTTTCGGGCGTGTAATAACATAGTCATTTATCAGATCTGAGAACATAGCAAAGAATCTACATGAGAAGGAATGAAGAAGAAAGCCAAATAAGATAGCAGGAGACAGAAGAACTTATTGCTCATCTCCTGGACTGTGTAGAGATGGACAAGTATGCTAGGGGTCTGGGAGAGAGAAAGACTACTTGCATTAAATTAAATTAAATTAAATGTAAGATTAGCAGCTTTAATGAGCCATAATCTGTATATAGAAACTGTCTATTGATAATACAGAAATAAATCATATACAATATTGTGCAGCAAAAATCATTGCAGAGAGAGGCCTACTGACAAGGACACAAGGTGAGAAGGAAAGAAGAAAGATAAGAACGCCTCCTTGGAAAAAGGTATAGAAAAAAAAAATAAAAAGACGAGAAATAATTAGAAAAAAATCCCCTTACCTCAAGCTAAAACACTGTACTAACAGATAAGATCTTATGTTCATATTTTCCATTTCCAATAATAAAATAAAAATCACAGCAGTAGCACAAAAGCTGAAGAGGTCTGAAGAAAACAGAAAGTTCATATACCAAAATACAGCATTTAGCAAGGTGAACATTCAAAATATTTGTCTGGCCAACTTTGGGAGTTAGCTAGAAAAAAAACTTGCTGGTTCAATTTTCTCTCTTGCCTACTGGTCCAAGTATTTTCCAAGTAAATCACAGCCCGCACAGAATTTAGCTGGACAAACAGAGATGGCCCTGGATGCAATCCAGGGGTTGGGCTACAATTTGTCCAGTAGGCGCTGATATTCTGTGCTGGCTGGCCAGAGTTGCTCGGTTAACCTTGGTCAGCCAAACAGCAGGCCTCAAGTTAACAGAGCTACCCTCCTGGGCCAATGCTAAAACAAAGAGCCCTCTCCCCCTTTATCCCAGGCAGCTTCTTCCTCCCTCCCTCTCTTGGATGGATAATAATAAAAACCGAGAAAGAGCCCCCAGTCAGCCTCTTCCTCCTTCCTTCATATGACCCAGAAATAAAAAAAATGGCTCCTCCTTCCTCCCTTCCTTGATTTAAAAATGAAAACAAGAAAGTTGACTAGCAGGAGGATTCTCCCTTTCTCCTTCCCTCTGCATTGTCAGGCAAAAAAAAAAAAAAAGTACCTCAAGCTGCTCTCTTTGCTTGGCGTACTTCTTACCAAAACAGAATCTTACCAGCTGAAGACACCCACTTCTTCCTGGGGTGGGGATCCCCAGCAGGAACTATCTGTTTTTTGGTTTTTTTTTTGTGAGAAGAAGATCCTCAGATACTTAGGGATGCACTCAGAGACGAAGAAAATGTGGCAGAAAGATCTAGAAATAATCCCAATTGTATTGGGCATCAGTGGCCTGATGAAAAAGCGCTTCCCTGTACGTACCAGGATCAGTCCAGGACACCTGGGTTGTGACTCCGCACCAGTAGATGGAGACAGACTAAAACTTGTGGGCGGAGCCATATATGCCCCTGTGCCAGTCACAGCCCCTCAGTCTTACTCTGTCTCCAGTAGGTGGTGCAGGTCTAGTCACAGCCTCTGAGTGGCCTGAGGACTGATAGTTAGTCAGGGTCTTTGTGGTTTTATTGGTTTCGATTTATTGGTTTTGTTCATTTTCAAAAAAAAAAAAAAAAAAGAAAAAGGAAATTTAAAGGTGAGAAGACACAAGAGGAAGCTGTCCGTCCTGCCTCCCAGGGGGGTGGGAAGGTTCTGAGGGGACCATCCCCCCCTGGTTGAGGCCGCTGCTGAGGGTCGAGGACCCGGCCTACCACAGGCAGCAGCGTAGGGGGTGACACCGGGGAGCCCGGTTCACTCACCCCCAACAGAAGCAGAAAACTCAGGACTCCGGACAGCGGCAGGTTTGAGTACAAAAAAAAAATAAAAAAAATTGTGCTTTTATTTTCTTGTGCGGCTCTCCGTTTCTTCGCCGGGGGGGGAGTTTTCTCGGCTCGGCTCGGGGCGGGGAGTGTTTTCGGCGGTAGAAATTAATTATTTAATTTCAATTTTGTAAGTTTGCCGCCCGTTCCGCCGCAACCGCGCGGATGCCGAAGGGGTCGATTTGCTGCACTTGCGGCTCGGCGAGCGCGCGGTTTTCATGAGGGGGGATTCGCTCCGCCTGCGTTCCGGGCGGGAGGGACCGTCCAGGAAAGACAGGGGGGGGGCCATCCCGGTCGGCCCCCAATCCCGTCACGCGCTTTGGCCGCTTCTGTCATGCCGGCTGACCCCTTCCCGCTCAGCGCGGGAGCGGCGGCCATCTTGGGGTCAGCCCGCGAAATTGTACGCGATCCGGCAGGGAATCCCGGCATGCCTCCCGCGTTGTCTCCTCAGCACAGGCCTTCGAGGGGGGGTCCTCCGGGGGGGGGCTGAGTCCCCGGATGAGGCTAGCAAGGATGGTCCTCCTCGGTTTCGGGGTCCTAGTTTTTGGCCGTTTTCGCGCTCCTATGGCGCAAGGTACTCAAGGGCAAGGCCCGCAGGCGCAAGGAGAAGCATGGCCACTCTAAGGGGGATGGCCCACGGCAGAAGAAATCCGGGTCCTCGTTTTTCGGCCGCTTTCGCGCTCCGACTGCACAAGGTGCTCAAGTACAAGGGCCGCAGACGCAAGGAAAGGCATGGTCACCCTAAGGGGGACGGCCCATGGAAGAAGAAATCCCGGGAGGGCCCAGATTTCTCCCTGGCTCCAGCAACGGGAATGCGACCACCGAGAAGGGTCCCGCAGGATACGGAGTCTGAGTCCACCTCACAGGATCAGGTGGATCCGCCCAGAGAGCCCCTGCGGGGGGCCGATGGAGCGTCCGGGGACAGTTCTGCCCTTACTGGTCCGGGCAAACCATCACAAACCGGTGATGGGGATGACACTAAGGTGGTTCAGTTTTTACGCAGAGATGAACTGTCCCCGCTTATCCCGGCTATCCTCAACGACCTAGGGGTGGAAGCCCCACAGACAGGTTCGCGCCCTGGAGCGAACATGGACCCAGTCCTGCTGGGGCTCACTGGTCCAGCGGTGACCTTCACATTCCGTTTCTCGGCGTCAGACATATTGTTTCAGGAATGGGATACTCCAGAGCTGGGTCTGTAGGGGACCAAGGCAATGGACAAGCTTTATTCGCTGCCAGAGGACGTACAGGAGCTTCCGGCTTCCGAAGGTAGATTCGGCAGTGTTGGCAGTAACAAAGAGGTCAATCTTCGAGGTTTCAGCGTGAAGGGGTCCGAGCTGCCCTCTGTAGTAACTACGCCAGGCGGGCTAGTTTGCGTCGGGCCCAAATTCTACAGGCGACTGCAGGTCTTTCGGCTCCAGAGGCCACGCCGGCGGATCGTCTGGAGGCTGCCATCGCCTATAGTGCAGATGATTTCTATGATCTACTGCGTACTTCGGCTAATTCCATGGTCGCTACTTTCGGCTCACCCATTGTTTTGGCTTCGCAACGGGGCAGCGGATGGATCCTCCAAGGCTCTCCTTGGGGCACGGCCCTTCAGGGGAAAGCTGTTGTTCGCTAAAGAGTTGGATGCTGGAGGTTTTTCCCTGGGTGAGAACCGGGTTTTCAAACTCCCAGAAGACAGGTCCGGAACTCGGTCCTCCTATTCTGCTACGTCCCGTTTCCACAGTAGCAAGAGATCTCGTCCCCAGAGGTCCTCTGGGCCTTCCTATCACTCGACGTCTTCACTGGCCTCCTCGTGGCCGCAGTCCTTCTGGGGGAAGCGTTACAGCAGCCAGGGAGGAACCCCGTCCGGCACGGGGCCCAAGACCTCGCAATGAGATACTGCTGGGCCATTCCTTAAGGCAGCCATAGCCCTTCGTTCCAAACGTAGGGGCGAGGTTGACTTTGCTTTTCATGGACTGGGCCAAAATAATGTCCGCCCTGTGGGTCCTCAACTTATTGCAGCACAGTTCCGAGTTACGTTTTGCACGAACTCCACCGGATAATTTCCTGATGTCGCTCTGCACAGATCCAAGGAAAACGGGGGCGGTGCACCGCACCCTCCAGCGCCTAGAGACCTTAGGAGCAGTCCTCCCCGTACCTCCCAATCAGCGAGGCACAGGTCGTTGTTCCATTTACTTCATTGTCCCGAGGAAGGACGGCATGTCCCGGCCCATTTTGGTTCTCAAAAGGGTAATCAAATGGCAACGACCCTCGGACTTGGCCCGAATCAGCCAATCGTCCAAGTAGGGGTGTACCAGGCACCCTTCCAGTCGAAGTTGTATCCGCTACGACTACCATTACCTTCGTACACGTGCAAGGAGCCGTGGCGAGTCCGAAGGGGAGAACCCGGAATTGGTAGTGCCTGCCTAAGATGCACAATCTGAGGAGCCGCTGGAAAAACGGTGGGATGCTGACATGGAGGTACGCCTCTGTGAGATCCAAGGAGGCTAGGATTTCGCCTGGACGCACCGCGGCAATCACTGACCGAATCGTTTCCATCTTGAAGGTTGGCCCGCGCAGGCTTCGTGCACGCAAGCTTCAGCCTAAAGTGCGTCTATTATGGAGTCTTCAGCTGCCGCTGGTTGCGATTCTCTGACGGTTCTGGGGTCTATGGCGTCCACCCTGGCGTTGGTTCCTTGGGCTTTGCTCATCTACGCCTAGACGGTTTCACCTACCGCTTCCGCTCACGGCTCAGACGAGGGCCAGTCTTCACTGGTGGCTTGATTTGGACCATCTCACTTGCGGTATATCCCGGCTGGTTCCCAACTGGACAGTGGTGACGACGGATACCAGCCTCTCCGGTTGGGCAGCGGTCTGCCTAAGCAAGTCAGTGCAGGGCCGGTGGTCCTCCGGCCAGTCGCAGTGGTCCATCAACCATCTGGAAAGCAGAGCGTTACGCCTGGCCCAGCAGGCCTCCCTCCCTGTGGTCCCCCCCCCCCCCCGTGGTCCGGGGGAAGGCGGTCCGCGTGTTGTCGGACAATGCAACAGCGGTATCGTACATCAATCGCCAAGGGGGGACAAGGAGTCCACTAGTGGCGGAGGAGGCGCACCTGCTGTTGAGCTGGGCAGAGCGCCATCTCGACTCCATCGCCGCGTCCCACATTGCCATCTCGGCTCCATCGCCGCGTCCCACATTGCCGGGGTCCACAATGTCCAACCGGACTTCCTCAGCCGCCACCATCTAGACCCCGGGGAATGGGAATTGGCAGACGATGTTTTTCCGTGGGGGGCTGCCCCACATGGACCTGATGGCCACATGGAACAACGCGAAGGCTCCGCGTTTCTACAGTCGGCGTCGAGAACGGGGAGCAGAAGGCGTCGACGCGCTGGTCCTTCCTTGGCCGACGGATTTTGCCCCTGTACAGGTTTTCCCCGTGGTTGATGGTCGGCAAGTTTCTGCGGCGCATAGATTGCACCCGTTCCATGTGCTCATGGGGGCACCGGAGTGGCCACGTCGTCCGTGGCTTGCAGGTTTCATCCAGTTGTCGGTAACGTCTCCTATTCGTCTCCATGGGTTCGCGGGGCTCCTACTTCAGGACCCGGGCTGCCTAGAGGTGGCGGATCACATCTGTCTCGCGGCATGGGTTTTGAGAGGAGTCGCCCGAGGAGAAAAGGTTACTCAGATGCAGTGATAGCCTCGTTGCTGTGGTACAGGACGCGGTCTACGTCTCTGGCTTTTGTCTGGGTCTGGGCGGTTTTTGAGGATTGGTGCGTGCAGCGAGCGATGGATTCATTTTCCGCTTCAGTCGCAGAGATTCTAACGTTTCTTCAAGCCGGTCTGGTCAAAGGCTTGCCGTGCAGTTCGCTACGGGTCCAGGTGGCGGCGCTTGCACGTTTGTGGGGTAAGGTCCGGGGAGCCTCCTTGGCTCTTCCTCCGGATATCTCCCGTTTTCTTCGGGGGGCTGAACGTCTCCGTCCTCCATTGCGTCCACCTTGTCCGTCTTGGAACTTCTACTGGGTTCTTCCGCCCTAGGCTCGGCTCCGTTGGCGCCATTGAAGCGCGCAACTCCGAAGGCCCTTCCTTTGAAGACGGGCGGAGTTGCGGGCGCTGTCCTGTAGGGAACCGTTCTTGCGGATTTCCGATCCCGGAGTGTCCTGGCGGACGATCCTTTTCTTCCTTCCTAAGGTTGGGTCGTCTTTTCACGTGAATTGGTCAGTGGAGTTAACGGCGTTTTCGGGTCGGGGAGTCCTCTGATCCTCAGTCGGAAGCTGGACGTGCGGAGGTCTCTTCTTCATTTAGAGGTTACTAATCCGTTCCGGGTAACCGACCATCTGTTCGTTTTGTTCTCGGGGCCAAAGAAATGGGCCGCTGCGTCCCGCCCGACGTTCGTGCGTTGGCTTAAGGAGGCCATTGGCTCCAGGCCGCATCCTGGGCGGAAGCTTCTCAGGTATCGCCTCAAGAGATTGGCAGGGCGGCTACCTGGAAGTCGAGGTATCGCCTCAAGAGATTGGCAGGGTGGCTGCCTGGAAGTTGATGCATACCTTTATCAGGCATTATCGGTTGGATGTCTGGGCTCCCGATTCCGGGGGATTTGGAGAGAGGGTACTCCGAGCGGGCCTCTCTGCTTCCCACCCTAGGTAACTTTTGCTCTGGTACATCCCAGGTGTCCTGGACTGATCCTGGTACGTACAGGGAAAGGAAAATTAGTTTCTTACCTGATAATTTTCGTTCCTGTAGTACCAAGGATCAGTCCAGGATCCCGCCCGCAGAGCTTCGCCACAGTAACGGAGAGTCCGCTCATAATTGTTCTTAGTCCTGCTGATCGCTTGTTTAGCTCTCTCGGTTGGGGAGTCCGGTTAGGAGTTTGCTGCTAAGTTTTGGGTTAGTAGTGAATTTTCTAGCCAGTTTTGTTGATTGGTTGCATTGCTACTTTGACATTACGTATGACTGAGGGGCTGTGACTGGCACAGGGGCATATATGGCTCCGCCCACAAGTTTTAGTCTGTCTCCATCTACTGGTGCGGAGTCACAACCCAGGTGTCCTGGACTGATCCTTGGTACTACAGGAACGAAAATTATCAGGTAAGAAACTAATTTTCCTTTCCAGCTGCACCTCAATAATGTTGTTGGTGCATCCAACACTAAATTTCAGAAGGAGGCTGTCTTTGGCACAATGATTATAAGGGCATTAGCAGTGAATTTGACAGAGTGAGTCATTCCCTGACATATTAGTTAGGTTCATTCCTGTCAGGGTCTGTACCAAACAAATCCATTTGGAGATACTGCCCCCCCAAAGAGATCATACACAAATCAAAACCTGGGCCCAGGAATGGTTAAGAAGAGGCAAATTTAAACCTAAACATGAGAGCTTGATAATTGCAGCACAGGACAGTGTATTATGGACAAAATGGTTCACAGCCAGGACAGAAAAAACTGGCAAAGAAGAGAAATGCGAACTAGAAATGCTTAGATAGCCCATCACTGGGTGCAATATGCTGATGTCAGGACGGCCTGTATATGAAAAGGCATGACAGAGTGGCAGGACTCATTCATGGGAAGCTATGTAAACACATAGCATTGCTGGACCAGAAAAGCACTGGGAACACGACCCTGAGAGAACTGTAGAGAATGAAGACGGTGTGATCATTTGGGAGAGTCTTCTATTCCTATGGGTAAAAAGCTCAATGCTAGAAAACTGGAGAGTGTGGTAAAAGAGAAAAACTCCAGAAAAGCATTGCTGATAGAAATGTCCATACTAAGCGCTTATTCTGTGGACTGGAGAGAGAGTGAAGATCCTCAAGTACCAAGAGCAGAAAGGTACAAGAGGAGTCCCAGTTTTATTGGATGCCACCAGCCTGATTAAAAAGAGCTTCCAGGTGCATCCAAACACAGTGCCTGATATATAATGGATGGGCAATTCCAGGCCTCGAGGGTTGCAAACATTTGGGTTTTCAGGATATCCCTAATGAAATACTTTTGCATTCAACAGAGGTAGAGTGCATGCATGTTTCTGTCTTGCATATTTATTAGGGATATCCTGAAAACCTGACGGGTTTGCAGCCCTCGAGGTCTGGAATTGCCCAGCCTTGGTATATATAACACCTCATGAGCTCCAAACGGAAGCTCTCTTAAGCACAGTGCAAGTATTAAGAACATAAGAAATGCCTTTCTGGATCAGACCAAGGTCCATTGAGCCCAGTAATCTGTCTCCGACAGTGTCCATCCCAGGTCACAATTACTTAATGGGAAAGTCCATTTTATGCAACTCACTCACATAGAAACCTGTTGGTAGAAAAAGACCATTTCGGCCTATCTAGACTGCCCATCCATACCAATAACTCGGCTTTCATATTCTTACCACTTCCTCAGAGAAAATCTCTGTTTATCCCATGCCTTCTTGAATTCAAGTACTGTCCTTGTCCCTACCACCTCCGCAGGGAGGCTGCTTCATGCATCCACTACTCCTGAGCCTGGCCCCTTTCATCTTCATCCCATGACCCCTTGTTGTAGAGCCTCCTTTCCATTGAAAAAGGCTCACCTCCTGTGCATGGAAACCTTTGAGATATTTGAATATCTCTATCATATCTCCCCTAACTTGTCTTTCCTCTAGGGAATACAGGTTTAGATCTTTACGTCTATCCCTATATGCTTTAGAACGAAGACCATTGATCATTTTCGTAGCCATGTTCTGGATAACTTCCATCCTGTTTATATCCTTTTGAAGGAGCAGACTCCAGAATTAATCACAGTATTCCAAGTGAGGTCTCACCAGGGCAGTGTCACCTCCCTTTTTCTGCTGACCATTCCTCTCCCTATGCACCCAAGCATTCATTTTGGTATTTATCATCACCTTGTCCACCTGCTTGGCCACCTTAAGGTCATCATATACGATCACCCCAGATCCTGCTCTTCTTTTTCACCCCTTACATTGTATCTCTCCCTTGGGTTTTTGCATCCTAAGGAGTTGATTTTAAGACCCGCGCGAGTAAGTCCATGTGCGTGTGGTTCCTGGTGTGCGCACATGGATGCATTGATTTTATAACATGCGTGTGCTGGCGCACGCATGTTATAAAATCCAATGGCTGTGCGCACATGAGCGCCAGATTTTAAAATCCGTGTGTGCATATGTGGGCGGCCCACAACTCGGGGGGGGGGGAGAATTTCAGCAAAATACATGCAGCGACGCAATCGGGTCCCCCCCAGTTCCCCCCCAGTCCGCTCCAATTAAAAAACAGACTGGGAGGGAATTTTCCTATTCCTAACCCTACCCTTCCTACCTCTTCCTCTCTCCTCCCTGACCCCTAACCTAACCCTACCTATCCCTAAATTTTTTTTTTATTTTAATACTGCTCCCTGGGAGCAGGCGCGCGCAAGTTATAAAATCAGGGGTCGGCGCATGCAAGGGGGAGCACAATTGTGCATCTTGTGTGCGCCGAGCTGCGCTGCCTTCCCCCGTTCCCTCCCAGGCCGCTCTGAACTTCCCTTCCCCCTAACCTAACCTTCCTACCCCTTCCCCTAACCTTCCCCCCCCAGCCCTACTCTAACCCCCCCCCCCCAAAAAAAAATTGTTATCTTACCTTTTGCACCTGCCTTTTTTAAATAGGCCCGGCACGCGTAGGGCTTTTATAATCCGGCCCTTAGCTTTTCCAGATATTGTCACCTGTCTTCCTCTTTCTGTGATCTCTTGTAGTTTATGAATGCTAACCTTTTTTTTCATTACTTTTTCAGCAAATTCTTTAGAAAACCATAGCAGCTTTTTTTTTTAACTCTTTCTTTTATTTACTTTCCTAACTGAAAGGTTGGTTGCCCTTATAATATCTCCTTTTAGTTTTGCTGTTTGTGTAATAATGGTTGATGGACTTGGTCCTCCCGAAACTAGATGTAATCATATTCTCTGGCAAAAGATTCCATACAGGTCCCTTATTCAGCATCATTTGTCTGGTTGAGTTCAGACTTAGCTGACAAACGGCGGGTTTAAAAAATCTCACCATGCCGAATGGTCTCGAGATAGCCGGACAACTCTGTTTATGATGTCATCTGTGATGGCATCGTGGAAAAAAAAAAGGATTCTCCCTCCCAGCTCTGAAAGCACTAGAAACCCCCCCCCCCCCCTCTTCCCACACTGCTGTTACCCCAGTTTTTCTCAGCAGGTGGGATTGTGTAGCTGATTTGTATTGCCAGCCAGGAAGATCCCCTGTTACAGCTAAGCCACTTTGTCTTCTCTGTGGACAAGAAGTTCAAACACCCACACCAATGGCGACTCCCGAGCTTTGTGCCATGCATTTCCAACTGGAGCAGAGACAGCTGAGGGGGGATATGATAGAGGTCTTTAAAATCATGAGAGGTCTAGAACGGGTAAATGGGAGTCGATTATTTACTTTTTCGGATAATAGAAGGACAAGGGGGCACTCCATGAAGTTAGCATGTGGCACATTTAAAACTAATCGGAGAAAATTCTTTTTCACTCAGCGCACCATTAAGCTCTGGAATTTGTTGCCAGAGGATGTGGTTAGTGCAGTTAGTATAGCTGTGTTTAAAAAAGGATTGGATAAGTTCTTGGAGGAGAAGTCCATTACCCGCTATTAATTAAGTTGACTTAGAAAATAGCCACTGCTATTACTAGCAACAGTAGCATGCAATCTACTTAGTGTTTGGGTATTTGCCAGGTACTTGTAGCCTGGATTGGCCACTGTTGGAAACAGGATGCTGGGCTTAAAGGACCCTTGGTCTGACCCAGTATGGCAATTTCTTATGTTCTTTTTTGGTAAGAACTGATTAATTTGACATCCTAATGCACACCCAATGTAGTGACCGAGAAGCTGAAGTTATGAATTTTTCTTAATTTATAAATGTACAATGTCCTAAAAGATGTTCCAGATCTGATTCTTGACACAGGCAATAATGTTTCATGAAAGTAAGAATGTCTGGCCATGTTACATCCCTGTACATGCATAATAGAAGCTGCTTTTGCTCTTAGTTGATGTGCTGAGACTGTATGTGCTAATGGTATACAAGCTTTTGAAAAATAAAGAGATGAGCATTGAGCAATCAAACACGATATTGTCTGTTTCTTCACAGGTAACCCTCTTCCTATCTTAAGAAACAAATAATTGGGAAGATTTTCTAATGTCCCTAGTTTTGCTCAGACGGGAAAGTAAAACCCTTCTGCAACCCAAAGTATGAAGAATCAGTTCTCTGAAAGATAAATATGGTTTTGGAAAGAAAATTGGCATTGGTATTGTTTGACTTAGATGAACATAAGAACATAAGAAATTGCCATGCTGGGACAGACCAAGGGTCCATCAAGCCCAGCATCCTGTTTCCAACAGAGGCCAAAAACCAGGCCACAAGAACCTGGCAATTACCCAAACACTAAGAAGAATCCATGCTACTGATGCAATTAATAGCAGTGGCTAATCCCTAAGTATAATTGATTAATAGCCATTAATGGACTTCTCCTCCAAGAACTTATCCAAACCTTTTTTAAACCCAGCTACACTAACTGCACTAACTACCTTCTCTGGCAACAAATTCTAGAGCTTTATTGTGCGTTGAGTGAAAAAGAATTTTCTCCGATTAGTCTTAAATGTGCTACTTGCTAACTTCATGGAATGCCCCCTAGTCCTTCTATTATTCGAAAGTGTAAATAACATGATAAAGCACCTTGGGTAGAAACCTTGGGTGAGTTTGTAACATAATTTTCATTGGGAAGAGTTGCTTTATAAGGAGGATATATTATTAATGCCTACAGTTAGTAATTCTGTGTCTGAAGCTATAGCTATTAGAAATACAGTTTTCCATGTATCCTTCTAAATTCTGAGTTTTCAGTTGGTTGAAAAGAAGGCTCCATTAGTTTATGTAACACTAAATTATTATCTCATTGTGGAACTGGTTTTCTAATAGGTGGTTTTAGATGATATAAACCTTTTAAAAATCTGGATACTGTGGGATGATGAGAAATTGATTGACCTCGTGTCTGAAAATGATATGCTGCCAAAGCGCCTAAGTGGTTTTTAACTGAATTTGATTTGAGTCCTTTGTTTGAAAGGAAAAGAAGATAATGTAGGATTGTTTCAATGGAGTATGAGAATGGAGCATGAGAATGGAGCATGAGAAGGGATCTTCCTCCTTTGGAAGACACCAGTTTGAGAACTGACTGCATTTCATAGTGTATTGATTTTCTTGTATTTGGTCTTCTTGCCACCAAAAGAAAGAGAAGGACGACCAAAATGATAAGGGGCATGGAGCGGCTCCCCTAAGAGGAAATGCTAAAGAAGTTAGGGATGTTCAGCTTGGAGAAGAGACAGCTGAGGGGGGGATATGATAGAGGTCTACAAAATCATGAAATAACTTTAATGGGTAAATGTGAATCGGTTATTTACACTTTTGGATAATAGAAGGACTTGGGGGCACTCCATGACGTTAGCAAGTAGCACATTTAAAACAAATGGAGAAACTTCTTTCACTCAACCTGGATTGGCCACTGTTGGAAGCAGGATGCTAAGCTTGATGGACCCTTGGTCTAACCCAGCTTGGCAATTTCTTATGTTCTTATGTAGGATACCTTGTCTCTCTTGAGCAAAAGATAGTTTTTGAATCACTATGGGATAGATTTTCAAAGGGTTACGGGCGTAAAATTGAGCCGCGGTACGGTTGACGGCCAGTAGGCCGTGAGAGCCAAACTCGACGGTAATCAACAGAAAACGGATAAAACACTTACCGGAGTACCACGGCTTGAAAAAGTTGAAGGAGGGACCCCTATGGGGTAAATTAATTTTTAGTAATTCCGTGAGGAAAATTTCTGTCAGGAATCTCTACAGAGCTCCTTAACCGCGTGGCTACTGCTGCGCGGAAAAAAGAAGACTGAAAGGGGACCCCTGCTGGCTGCAGGGTTAGTGCCATGCTGAGCATGCCCAGTAGGGGCCAGTCAAAATTCTGGAAACTTTGACAGAAGTGTTCCGTGATTGGGCTCCATCCTGTGATGTCACCCATATGTGAGGACTACCATCCTGCTTGTCCTGTGAGAACCATATTTCCCAAGGTGCTATCAAGATGAGACTCGCTTACTCCCTCATTTTGGGCAACTTTCTTGTATGAGAAGAATTGGTGGCAAGGCATAGTGAAGAGGATTTTCCCATGGCATTAGAAATGTGACCGGGACTATTGTACTACTCAAACAATATTTTGGAAGCTTGTGGTTATATGGCGATGCAAAGAGAGTTAGCCAAATTTGGAACAGGTGATATACTACGTCATCGTTTATTGACCACTCATGAGACTGCAGTTGACCGTCTGTAATTATATTGTCCTTTCCAGGCAAGTACACGGCTGTTACCATCATTTCTCTCCGAGTTGCCCATGTCCAGATCTTGAGTGCTTCATTGCAGAGTCTTTCCGATCCTATGCCCTCTTGGGTTATTTATCTAAAACATTGCCACTTGTGATTGTGCATATTTGTACCACCAAATGAGAAATCCAGGTCTCAGACGCTTTTAAAGCCTTGAAGACTGCCCTTCGCTCCAATAGATTCATTGATGTGGAATTTTGATTCTTCAATCCCCCAAGCTTCCTGTGAACATATTTCTTGGAAACAAACTTCCCATCCTCGGTAAGATGCATTTCTACTGATAATGTGATTTATTGATGGATTTGTGAAGAGACCTCCCACTCTGAGATTCCTTTGGCTCGCCCACCAATTCATATCTTCTAGTGAGAGTGTGAGAATTTTGTGAGATAGAAATTGATAATGTTGATTCCATTGTTTGGTTGGGTTTTTTTTTAAGATTCCATTGTTCTTGTCACATGTGAAGTTTTGCTAATGGTACTGAATGTTGTGATGACCAGAATTGATTAGGCAGCAACTGGTCTATAGGGGGCTCTCTTCTGCGATCTTGATTTCTTGGGAAGGACCCTATGCCAGTATAAACATGTGGTTAGGGCAGTCAGGACTCTAAGGAACTGGGAGGTCTATATTCAGACACAGTCTGGAAGCAAAGTTAACCGATTAAACTTACCGGCTAACTTTGGAGGCATATTCAACAGTGCAGCCATACTATTGAATACAGTTGGCTATCTTAACTTAGTTAGCCAGCTAACCTTAGGACAGCTCTTTGACAAATCCAGACAAGTCATCTGGCTAACTTTGAATATCGGAGATAACCGGTTAACTTAGCCTGCTAACTCAACTTCTCCCAGTTACTCCTCTGGACCGCCCCTAACTTATCCGGCTAAATTCTAGATGCCTTACTTATTAGCTGGATAACTATTATGCTATCCATCTAAATGACTTTGGAATATGGACCTATGGATTTACCATCCCCTCTTTTCTCAACACCTTCTAGCCTCAGGGTATTCTGACCCTTCACTGCTTCAATATAAGTGCAACACTTCCTTATCAGTGCCCCTTCTAATGGTGCAGTCTGACTTTGCATCTGAGGCTAAAACCCTCCTTTTAATATTGCCATGTTGCTTCCTTAATCTGACTTTCCTATCTCCTATAAGGTTCCACCATCAATTACCCCTCCTGCTATGCTGCTCTCAGCTTCCTCTCAAAAAGGGGAAAAATACTTTGAAACCACCTTTGTTTTATTTTCATATTTAATGCTTTAAAGCACTTGATAAAACCCACACTATTTTTATCAATAACAGCTTTCCACTCTATAAGTCTCCACAATTTATAATGTATTAGCCTTAGAACAGTTTTACCAAGATACACATTCAATTTTGTAAACATTACAAACAGAAGGAACTCACTCACTAGCTATTACTTAATATCTAACAATGGTTCTAGTTCTCTCCCTGTAACATTCTGCATGTCCAGCAATCAATTAGACAAAAGCAAGTCTTCTAACTAACAGGCCGATACAGTACAGTGCTCTCCGACGGAGCACACTATTAGCCTATCGTTGGACGCGCGTTTTCCCTTACCCCTTATTCAGTAAGGGGCGAAAAATGCGCGTCCAACCCGCCAAACCTAATAGCGCCCTATTAGGTATTCGCTCGTGATTCAGAAAGTAAAATGTGCAGCCAAGCTGCACATTTTACTTTCAGAAATTTGCGCCTACCCAAAGGTAGGCGCTAATTTCTTCCGGCACCGGGAAAGTGCACAGAAAAGCAGTAAAAACTGCTTTTCTGTGCACCCTCTGACTTAATATCATGGCGATATTAAGTCGGAGGTCCCGAAGAGTAAAAAAAGTTAAAAAAAAAAAAGTTTGAATTCGGCCCACAGCTGCCGGGCCGAAAACCGGACGCTCAATTTTGTCGGCGTCCGGTTTCTGAGCCCATGGCTGTCAGCGGGCTTGAGAACCGACGCTGGCAAAATTGAGCGTCGGCTGTCAAACCCGCTGACAGCCGCCGCTCCTTTTGCCCATTTTTACCGCCGGGCCTAATTTAAATACTGAATTGCGCCTGCTCTCCCGCGGACTTTACTGTATCGGCCTGTAAATTATTCCTCCTTCAACCTAGGTTGGAGACAAGAGGTGCAGCTGACAAATTGGAGGCAAGTGTTTAGTGTTCTACAGAGTTTCAATGCACAAACTCTCACACTGCAGCTTCCCCAGCAGTGTCTCTATGGAGGGAATAAATTACCAGTTTTCCTTTTCTCAGGCTACCACACCTGATCCTCTAAAGCTTCAAAACAACCACTCTAATATTCACTACCTGGAGATTGTATTCCCTTATTCCAGTAGCCACGTTTACCCAAGTTCATAGAAACAAACCAACCAGAGTCCCTACTTTCGTAATAGGTGTTCAGCTTTTCCCATTCCTATCACCTAATACAAGGAATGTTCTTTCATCTGTGCTGTCCACTCTGTTTAACTCAATTAATCAGAGAGATCACGTGATGCAGTGAGGGGGCAGAATGTGATTCCTTCTTTATCGGTGCCAGGCCCTCCTCATCGGACCTCATCCACGCCGTTATTGTCAGCTAAGTTTGTTTTGGCTTCACGTTCCTGTTGCCTCAGTAGCTCTGGGTTCGGATGAACCGGAATGGCCACTTGCGCGGCACCCAAACAAAAAGATAAAGCAAAAGATCATGTTCAGGCCGAGCCTGCCCTGGAAATGGCGGCCCCAGCCCAGGTTGAGACGACCTCGATAGCGGCATTAGCTGATATTAAAACCGCTTTATTAGAAGCTCTGTGACCCGACCTAAAGAGCATAGCTGAAAAGGTTGCGGAGATATCCGCTAACTTGAATAAATTTGAAGCCCGTTTTGAAGATCTGGAGAGCCGCGTGTCAGAGGCACAAGATGGCCTCCATGCTGCCCGGGGTGACATAGAAACCCTGCAAGCCGTGGTGGAGAAACACGCCGCAAAATTAGACGAGCTCGAGAATCGTTCTCGGAGGTCCAATCTTCGATTCGTCGGCTTATCAGAGTCGCTGGAGGATCGGAAATTGCCCTCCTTCCTAGAGTCGTGGCTGACCGCAGAATTAAATATCTCCCGGGAGCATGGGAAGCTCCGGATTGAGCGCAGTCATCGGCTGGGGCCCCGAAACTCTAATGCTACTCGGCCGCGTGTAGTAATGGCTAAGCTACTTAACTTCGCCCACAAGCAAGAAATTCTTCAAGCAGTCAGGGCAGAGAAAGGTTTACACTATGAAAATGCTAAAATCCTGGTTTTCCAGGATTTTTTGACGGTGGTTGCGGCCTAGAGAAAGACTATGGCCCCCATCTGTACACAGCTGATCGCTCAGGGGGTTTGGCCACTTTGCCTTACCCCACTCGATTGCGTATCGCCACAGAGAAAGGTGTTGCCTGGTATACCTCGGTGAAGGAAACGAAGGGCCTCTTGAAACCATCGGCATGAAGCCCTTACCGTTGCTAAGTGGCGGGAACTCTTGCTTCCTGGTGGCAGTGGCGTCTCCAGATTTTGGATTACTCGGGCGTTGTGTTGATCTGTATTGCCTGCAGCCTTATAAATCGAATGCCGGATTTATTGTTTTTTCCTCTTTTTCCTCTCTTGGATGCTCCTTTTTCAGCCTACTGTCCGGTTTGAGTGGGGATTCAAATTGCAGTTTTCAGCACAGTGTTGCCTCCGTGCTTTATATCAATGTGGGAGCCTCTTGTGTTCCCTAGTTCTACTATCCAGCGTTGTACCAACATCTGCACGGCTTTTTTTACTACCTGGATTTTTCATAATGGTCTTGACCTGGGTACATTGGTGACACCTGTTTCACGGAGCCCTGTGTTTCATGGACCTTTCACTGGAAACATTGCTTAAGGGCTATATGATTGACCATATTGTCTGAATCTCTCTTAATTAGGTTAATTACAGTGGTATCCCTGTTTCTCATCGTTTGTTTTTTTAAAGTTTATAAGGTTTGATCATGGGTGGGTTCGTTGGCTGTGGTTATTTCTCTTTACATGTCTTAAACGTGAATAATGGGGGCTGTTAAGGTGTGGATGGGGTCGAGATGGGGGGGGAGGGCTTGCCAGCATGGTAGTGTTCTCTGTATGCAAAGTGAGATATGATGTAGGGATAGGGAGGAGGGGGGGGGGAAGGGGTTGGGGGGGGGGGGCGCAAGGGGATACGGTGCGATATATCATCGCGCCGAATGGGGTTCTTGTCATGATTTGTCCTCACTCTGCTTTACGCTCATTCAGTTATCAATTACTAGACAGTTGGGAGCCTATGCTGGGAGGGCTCTCACTGTGAGTACTGGTTGGTTTACATTTTCATTTAGACCAAATTCGATAAGAACATAAGAACACAAGAAAATGCCATACTGGGTCAGACCAAGGGTCCATCAAGCCCAGCATCCTGTCTCCAACAGTGGCCAATCCAGGCCATAAGAACTTGGCAAGTACCCAAAACCTAAGTCTATTCCATGTAACCATTGCTAATGGCAGTGGCTATTCTCTAAGGGGCGGATTTTAAGAGCCCTGCTCGCCTAAATCCGCCCAAATCCGGGCGGATTTAGGCGAGCAGGGCTCACCGGCACGCAGGTGAGCCTATTTTACATAGGCTCACCGGCGCGCACAGACCCCGGGACTCGCGTAAGTCCCGGGGTTCTCCGAGGGGGGCATGTCGGGGGTGGGCCCGGTCGTCGCGGTGTTTAGGGGGCGTGTCGGCAGCGTTTTGGGGGTGGGTCCGGGGGCGTGGTTATGGCCCGGGGCGGTCCGGGGGCGTGGCCGCGCCCTCCGTACCCGCCTCCAGGTCGCGTCCCGGCACGCAACCGGCCCGCTGGCGCGCGGGGATTTACGTCTCCCTCTGGGAGGCGTAAATCCCCCGACAAAGGTAAGGGGGGGGTTTAGACAGGGCCGGGTGGGTGGGTTAGGTAGGGGAAGGGAGGGGAAGGTGAGGGGAGGGCGTTAGAGGATTCCCTCCAAGGCCGCTCCGATTTCGGAGCGGCCTTGGAGGGAACGGGGGTAGGCTGCGCGGCTCGGCGCGCACCGGCTATACGTAATTGATAGCCTTGCGCACGCCGATCCAGGATTTTAGCGGATACGCACGGCTCCGCGCGTATCTACTAAAATCCCGCGTACTTTTGTTTGTGCCTGGAGCGCCAACAAAAGTACGCCAACGCGCCTTGTTTGAAAATCTACCCCTAAGGGTCTGATTTTAAAAAGCATTTACATGCGTAAAACTGGGTTTTACGCGTGTAAATGTACTTTACTCGAGTAAGTGGGCTTTTGAAAATTGCTACAATATATGCCATTGAATCGTCCATAGGATTTATTCGCATAAGTGCACTTTACGTGAGTTAATGGCTTTTGAAAATTGCTACATTTGTAATTACATTTATGCACGTAACTCCTTTGAAAATTACCCCCTAAGTGAACTTAATAGCAGGTAATGGACTTCTCCTCCAAGAACTTATCCAATCCTTTTTTAAACACAGCTATACTAACTGCACTAACCACATCCTCGGGCAACAAATTCCAGAGTTTAATTGTGCGTTGAGTAAAAAAGAACTTTCTCCGATTAGCTTTAAATGTGCCACATGCTAACTTCATGGAGTGCCCCCTAGTCTTCTATTATCCGAAAGAGTAAATAACCGGTTCACATCTACCCGTTCTAGCCCTCTCATGATCTTAAAGACCTCTATCATATCCCCCCTCAGCCGTCTCTTCTCCAAGCTGAAAAGTCCTAACCTCTTTAGTCTTTCCTCATAGGGGAGCTGTTCCATTCCCCTTATCATTTTGGTAGCCCTTCTCTGTACCTTCTCCATCGCAATTATATCTTTTTTGAGATGCGGCGACCAGAATTGTACACAGCATTCAAGGTGCGGTCTCACCATGGAGCGATACAGAGGCATTTATGACATTTTCCGTTTTATTCATCATTCCTTTTCTAATAATTCCCAACATTCTGTTTGCTTTTTTGACTGCCGCAGCACACTGCACCGACAATTTCAGTGTGTTATCCACTATGACACCTAGATCTCTTTCTTGGGTTGTAGCACCTAATATGGAACCCAACATTGTGTAATTATAGCATGGGTTATTTTTCCCTATATGCATCACCTTGCACTTATCCACATTAAATTTCATCTGCCATTTTGATGTCCAATTTTCCAGTCTCACAAGGTCTTCCTGCAATAAATCACAATCTGCTTGTGATTTAACTACTCTGAACAATTTTGTGTCATCTGCAAATTTGATTATCTCACTCGTCGTATTTCTTTCCAGATCATTTATAAGTATATTGAAAAGTAAGGGTCCCAATACAGATCCCTGAGGCACTCCACTACCCACTCCCTTCCACTGAGAAAATTGTCCATTTAATCCTACTCTCTGTTTCCTGTCTTTTAGCCAGTTTGCAATCCACAAAAGGACATCGCCACCTATCCCATGACTTTTTACTTTTATTTATCATTATTTATTTATTTATGCTTTTTTTTTTTTATACCGACATTCATGAAGAATATCATATCATATCGGTTTACAAGGAACAGTGTGATATAACATTAACCTTAACATAAACAGTTGCAAAAAGTTACAATAAAACAAGGGAAATGGGCTAAGGAGGAGGAGAAGCTAGAAGTTGAAAGAGTAACTCAGTAATAATAACAGTGCAGTAACAGTGTCTGAGAAGGTGTGTATTGAGTTGGAAGCCTCAATAAGTGTGACATATTTGAGACATGTGTCTCAAATATGTCTTTTCCTAGAAGCCTCTCATGAGGAACTTTGTCAAACGCCTTCTGAAAATCCAAGTACACCACATCTACCGGTTCACCTTTATCCACATGTTTATTAACTCCTTCAAAAAAGTGAAGCAGATTTGTGAGGCAAGACTTGCCCTGGGTAAAGCCATGCTGACTTTGTTCCATTAAACCATGTCTTTCTATATGTTCTGTGATTTTGATGTTTAGAACACTTTCCATTATTTTTCCTGGCACTGAAGTCAGGCTAACCGGTCTGTAGTTTCCCGGATCGCCCCTGGAGCCCTTTTTAAATATTGGGGTTACATTAGCTATCCTCCAGTCTTCAGGTACAATGGATGATTTTAATGATAGGTTACAAATTTGTACTAATAGGTCTGAAATTTCATTTTTTAGTTCCGTCATAACTCTGGGGTGTATACCATCCAATCCAGGTGATTTACTATTCTTCAGTTTGTCAATCAGGTCTAACACATATTCTAGGTTCACCGTGATTTGATTCAGTCCATCTGAATCATTACCCATGAAAACCTTCTCCAGTACGGGTACCTCCCCAACATCCTTTTCAGTAAACACTGAAGCAAAGAAGTCATTTAATCTTTCTGCGATGGCCTTATCTTCTCTAAGTGCCCCTTTAACCCCTCGATCATCTAACGGTCCATTGGTACACAAATCCAAGAACTCGGAAATGGTGGAATTTCCATACTGTTTGAAGTGGACAGACGTGGAGGTCTCCCTAACTTTCCATTCTGAGATTGACCCAGTATCCTAAAGGCTTTTCGCGAGGCTTTGAAAAACATTTCCAGGTCTCCTTTGAATGATAAGTGACAAAGGATAGTGGTAAGTGGAGTTCTTTCTGAGGAGACGGGAGTTACTAGTGGTATGCCAGTGGGGTCGGTCCTTGGACCAACTCTTTTTTCAATATTTTCATGATGACGTTGAAGAAGGATTGTCAGCAAAGGTTTGTCTTTTTGTGTTTAACCCTTTTCTTCTGAGGGGCATCTCATCTAAGGGCACAGAAAAGAATTTATAATCTTCGGGGTTATCTTCTATTGCCACAAGTCCCATCCAATCTACTACCCCAGGGGTGAGTTCTTTCTATTGGGGAAAGCAGATGCTTGTGGCCCAGGCAATGAGGTGACTTCCTTTCTGGTGTGCAGTGATCAGGACAAGAAGTGGAGGACATAGGGTTGATGTTCAAAATTAACTGTACTGATGGGTAATCAACTTCTAGGTGATATCGATATCTGTACATTGAGTGTCCTTTCTCTATATCTGTGTAAGTGCTGACCTCTAAGTTCTGGGGAAAACCCTAACTCCTTTTGTGTGCGAGATTAGTGATCCCCTACTCCTGGAGGGTCCCAGGCTATGACAGATTTCCGTTTGAATTTTCACATTCCTACCTGGATCCAGCAGACTTCACACAGTGACCCAACCTGCGCCTGCATCCCGATTGATGATCCTGTGTGGGGTCTTCACTGATGCTCCTTGGTACCTTATTGGTATTGGTATTGGTACCAAGGAGCATCCCAGAAGAGAAAGTCTTTAGCCTTCCCAAATGAAAGAGAGGGTAACCAACACTCCCCCCCCCCTTCCAATAACAGGGTATTTCACTAACTGTTCTAATATCTTCTGGGGCCACTGTCCCTGCAGCCCTTCATTAGCTTAGGAAAAGCCCCAACAGGGTTTGGTGACCAGAGGGGTAATCTTTCCTCAGAGCTCCAGATTATAACCCAGGTAAACTAGTCTTTAACACAGTCCAAATCCTTAGTAAATTCTCTCGATCTCTCTATATTAGCACCTAACCTGGCAGGAAGTGCACAGGCAGGTGATTTTTTTTTCTCAAAGGTAGCTGTGATGAAGCGATGGACTTCACCAGAAAGAAAGGGTCCCACTCCAATAGGGCTCCTCTCCCCTCAAACTCCCTCGCCCTAGTTGCCTCGCTATAGCAGGGTCCGCCCACCCAGCCACCTCACAGAGGAGGAGCTGTTAGATAGTATTCTCTCTACAGGGATTAAGTGAGATCTAGTAGTCAACCTGTAGGGGGTGACACATGCGGATATTACCAAAATCTTTTAAGAGGGTAGACAGGCAGGAAGGTATGGAAAACATGCCCAGTATGGCATGTTCTTATGCCAGGTTCTTATGGCCTGGATTGGCCACTGTTGGAAACAGGATGCTGGGCTTGATGGATGGCATGTTCTTAGGGATCTAGTGAAGCTCAAGGAATGATCTAAGAATCTGGCAGCCAAGATTTCATGCTAAAAAATGCAGAATCATGCATTTGGGCTGCAAAACCCAAGACAGCGATACAGTATAGGGGAATGAAATTCCTCTAAGCACAAAAGAAGATTGGAATCTAGGGGTGATCAAATAGGATGATCTCAAGGTTGCCAAATAAGTAAATAAGGTGACAGCAAAAAGACAGCAAAACAGAAAAATACTTCAATTTCACCTGGCCCCATGTTGGTAAGCATTGTTTCTTGTGACCATTGCTTCGGGAAGAAGGTCCTGAATGGCTACAGGGGCTTTTAAAGTGTGGTCGATGTATTGATGTAGTGGGGCCATGGGTGAAAGCTCTCAAAAGCAACGGTACTCGGCAGTCAAAACCAGACTTAATGGTACACAGCTCCAAAGTGTGCCTCACACTGGTCTGACTTTTCTAATTCATAGTATAGTATTACAGGCTACTCCACAGCTGAGCAAAAATGGATGCTACTTCACAGTTCCAATGAAGGACTCAAGATGTTAATCTTCCTCCCATTCCAAATAAGATTTCTCCTCTGGTTGGCTTCAGCTTGGAGCTTTGAGATCACAGTTCTCAATTTAACAGAAAAAACATTGGTATAACTTACTCATTTCAGATATACTCCCCAGAGCAAAGTTCCCGGATTTTAAAATTTGCGGTGTCTCTCCAATTTACCCAAGGAAGGGATCTCCTGATTCATTCTCTATTGACAATTTTCCTTCTTACAAGGTACAACCCTGTTCCAGAGGCAACAGACATACTTTATCCGGGGGGGTGTTTTCAGCGGCTCCCCATTTACTTACTGTTCCGTTTTGTTTTTTCTCACTAACTAGAAACTCTCACAGGAGGAGACCCAGCCTTCTTATGTTCTTATGAGCTGCACACTCCTCCCAGGAGCTTGCAGCTTCCCTAAGCCTTAGCCTTACTCTTCCCATTGTTTTCTCTGCTCTCAGCTCTTCTCTCTGTGCAGTTGCAGAAACTCACACACACACACACACACACACACACTGCCTCACACATACTGCCTCCGTCTCCAGATGCACACACATTCCCGTCACAGCAGGCTCCTGCAGTCTTTGTGGCATGCTAACACCGGGGCTCCAAACCAAGGAATTCACGGATCTTTGTAAAATGCCATGTAGCACGGGGGCCACAGTAGTTTTTTAAAATTCTGTTAATAATTGACAGGTAGTCCTGTTCTCCAGATGCTATTGCAAAATGCAGATTTTGGTAGATTTATACAGGGAGGTTCTATAATAATTTTTTCTTTCATCTTCATCCCTTGTCCTGTCTTTCCTTGAAGCTAAGGATTCAGACTGGGGCTGCCTGCGGCTCTAATTCCTGTCACTGTGACCACAGACACACCAAGATCCACACCAAGACCGGGGCAAAAGCTTTCTTATTTATTCAATTAAAATATCTCTAGCTCAGCTATCCACAATTCTAAGTGGGTTATGGTTCATAACCAAATATTATAAAACATTCATAATCAAATATTATAAAACATAGAGACGTCACATAATTTGGTGACACAAGTAAAAATTATTCTGCAATAAAGATTCTTGGATTGAGTCTGGGTTGGTGTCAGCAGGATCAGCTCCTGTCAGAGGCAGCTCTCCCCCCAGTCCCTCTCTCTCCCCCCAGCTCTCTCCCTCCTATCTGGATGGTGTGAGCAGATTCAGCTCCTACAGGAAATGGCAGCCGGTCAGATGCTGCTTCCCTCAGCCTCCCTCCCTACCCCCCTCCTTGCTCTGTCCCCAGCCTTCCTCCTCCCTCTGAATCTATTAGGAAAAAAGATGAATGGCTCGATCCAGCAGACTTCAGCTCCCTAGAAAACAACCAGATTGATGCTGGCAGGTTAATGGTGGCCAAGTACTATCCAGCAAGGCCACATGGACGTAGGTGGTCAGATGTTCGGGGGGGGGGGGGGAACAATCTTATTTGTTTTAATAGCTGTTTAGATTATTACAAAACGAGTGGGATGGCCTGGGTGCTAGTAAAGTAAATGGACTAATATGCTGATCTACCCAAGACAGAAAGGTTACAAAAAAAAAGTGACTCGGATAAGGAGCAACATCATACAGTTGGTTAAACTTCTATAACTGGTGGCAGGGATTGCTGGTCTTTATCTATTGTCACGTACCACTTGACTATGTGGATTAAGGCCCTGCCACCAAAACCCATTGGGAACACAATAGCACTATCAACACGGCCAAAACAGGATTAAAGGTCCTGCTAAAAAAAAAAAACCAAAAAAAAAGAAAATTAAGTGCTTTTTTTCTGGAATTAATAGGATGAAATATGTACAGGCAATGAGTCAAGGTGCACTTGGAAGTTCTTTTCAAGCAGGCCGGTGGCACCCATCCCACCTGGGCCAATTTCTGTATCTTTCAGACATGTTTTCTTGCTCTCTGATTGCTTCTCTTGGTACTTGTAAGTATACACCTTGAAGTGCCCGAAAAAGCAGAATGGAAATCAGAGAAGTAAAATGAATCCTTGACCATCTTCTGCTCCTCCGTGCATTGTGCAGAATAGTCTCTGGGGACTGAGTTCTTCTTCACCAAAATGTCCGGTTTCCTAGCATCGAGCGTCTTATCGTTTGGAAGAGGAACGTTGCAGGCGAGCACCACATTCTCATTTTCTACAATTCTCTTGGGGTCCTGATCCCAGTGCTTTCCTGGTACGGCGCTGTTGTAATGTCTACACGATCTCCAGGGGTTGAGCCACGCTACGTTGCTGTGCCTCTCTGAGCACGGGTCTTGTGACGTCAATACATCGTTTCCAGCGACGAGTTGTACAGACGTTTCCAGTTCTGCTCTTAACAATCTGCATTTATCAGTTTTGCCATTTTTTCCCCTTTGCTGGCTGTGATCACCTTGTCCATAATGCACTGCCCTGTGCTGAATTTATCAAGCTCTCACCTGTTTAACCCTTGGGTGTGTGTCAGGTTTTATTTAATCTGTGTGTTTTGTCCTGCATGGATCCTCTGGTCTCTTCCCAGCTGTGACTTCACTCAGAGCCTTACTTAGTAAGCTTTCCCCCCATAGACATAAAATGAGGAGAAAGCTTTAATAACTGAGTCCCATAGTCTTTTAGGATGGATCCTCAGCTGGATTTTCATGTGTGTCACTGAAAATCACATTTTCTGTCCTATTTCCTAAGCATCTTTCCCATAGACATAAAAAAATGGATAATATCCTTTAATCAGAAGGGCATATGATTTAATGTAAAATGCCAGAGTCATTACAAGAAAGAAAGAATTGTAAGTGTGATCTACAAACATGGCTCTTCAGAAGGGCATTTGATTTAATATAAAATGCCAATATGCTGATATTTGCAACGACAGTACCAGAGTTAATGCATGATAGAAAGGATACTGCTAACAGAATTAGAATTTGTATTCACTGTTATGTTGAGCTAGAAAAGTATCAGTATGAATTAGAATTTGTATTTACTGGTTTGCTGAACTAGAAATATGAACTAAATGTATATAATAGCTACTTTGATATCCTAGAATATGTATAACTATGAGCTAGAATATGTACTTGCTATGGTATTGAATGGGATGTGGAATGTGGACACAAAGTATCTGATCGAAGGCCATGCGTGTGAATGCTGTTACTCTAAATCATTGCGATCTTCTTTTGCAATGACGGTATCTAAAACAACTATCAGGCCGATACAGTAAGGAGCGGTAGGAAGAGCTGCGTTAGTGCCGGGCGCACCCGCGGTTGCCGCACGCACAGTGCAGCTCATTCACCGCTCGATACTGTATGTAAATAGCTTGCAAATGCAAGCTGCGTCTAAGAAGCGTCCGTGAAGCGTTAGACCCGCGGAACCCATTTTACTGTATAGAGCGCTATACAGCGCCTATACAGTAACCTGGGTGCGCTGGCCTAACCCTTCACGGCCACGCTGGTACCTGTCATTTCAAATGACATTTGAAATGACAGGTACCAGGAAGTGGATGGTTCTCCTACGCTCGGGATTGCCAGTCCTCTCTCCCCTCCTCCTGAAGCAAGCAACGAAAGCGGAAAAAAGCGAAAAAGCGAAAAAAAAAAAGTTGCAAGAGAGAGAGGGGAGAGAGGACTGGCAATCCTGAGCGTAGGATTGCCCGTCCTCTCTCCCCTCTCTCTCTTGCTACTTTTTTTTTCCCTCTTTTTCGCTTTTTTTTTTTTTTCGCTTTTTTCCACTTTCGTTGCTTTGAGAGGAGGGGGGAGAGGACTGGGGCTGCCCCGGAGACCGGCACCCATGGACACGGCCAGTGCAGGTGAGCGGGGGCTGGGGGAAAGTTTGCCGCCTACCCTTACCCCTGCCTCTAACGCAGGGGTAAGGGTAGGCGGTAAGTTAGCAGGTTAAACGCGTGGCAAAACGGCAGGGTAAAGGGATAGTCGGGGCGCGCGTTACTGTAAGGGAGGGAATAGCTAATTCGATCGTTTACATCTCATATACATGCCGCGGGCGGAAGGGGTTACCCGGTGATTTAAGGACGCGGTAAGAGTAGGTTAAAGGGGATTGTGTATCGCGGGTTGGACTAACGCGGCCGAAAAGTGGGTAGAAAGCGGGTTAGGAGCAGGGTAACCGCGGCCGCACTTTACTGTATTGACCTGTAAATAAATAAACAGGTCCTTTAAATGCATGTAAATGCTTTCTCACAGGGGGTCAAGGTTTCCAAGAGGGTACTTAACAAGGAGAGCTTAAGTCTGTGGGCACTTCCGCAGGCAGCCTCGATTTTCACAGCACACTTATGCTCATTAGTCGCCCTGGGTTGCAGCCTTTTTTTCTGTATTTATTTTTCTTCTGATTAAGATCTGGGATCCCAATGACCTTTTTTGGGCTCTCCCTATATTGGAGTCCAAGGCTGGTTTGCATATCAGTGTTATAAATCTCTGGTATTTCAGATTTCTGTTATTTAAAATGATTTATTCATAATGAGTTATTTAAAATGAGTTATATCCTAGTTCTTCATTCCTTTGTTCTCTGTAAGACACAATTTTAAGTCATTTCAATGTTGTATGTAAACCGAAGTGATTAGTAACATTGTTACCAGAACCTCGGTATATAAAAGTGTTAAATAAATAAATGTCCTTGTATTTTTCAGTTTTGTATTGATTGTATATTCTGCTTTTCTTTTCCAATTATATTATGTATTTGCAAATATAAACTTAATAAAGATATGGTTTAAAAAATGCACACAAAATCTGACTGCTTGTCCTAGCCCCACAGCTCCAGCTAGCTGGGTCAGGGCACGAGGATAAGTCTCCAACATTTCCAGGTCTCAGCACTGCGCTGCCCAGCAAGCCCTGCCCCCTTCCAGCAGGAAGTGACATCACCAAAGAGAGCAGGGGAACCTTAGCATATTCATTTCTCAGAGGCAATGACGTATGAAGGAAAGAATGAGAGAAGGAAGAAATCCCAGAGTATCCTAGAGCAGGAGGAGTCCCAGCTGTGTGAGGGGAGGAGAAGCAGGAAGAAGAGCCTGAGGTGCTGCAGGGAATAAAGAGCCCAAGGAATGGATTCAGCCCCTGGGGTGGGGGGATGGGATCAGTCCCAGGCTGCATCCCCTGCCCCCCTCCTACCTGCTGAGCAGAAAGCCCTGCAGCCATTCTCCTGCCCCTTCTCCAGAGCAGGATTTCCAGCCCCGGCTCCCTCCCTGCACGGTCCCTGGGGTGGGGGATGGGAACAGTCCCAGGCTGCATCCCCTGCCCCCCTCCTACCTGCTGAGCAGAAAGCCCTGCAGCCATTCTCCTGCCCCTTCTCCAGAGCAGGATTTCCAGCCCCGGCTCCCTCCCTGCACGGTCCCTGGGGTGGGGGGATGGGATCAGCCCCAGGCTGCATCCCCTGCCCCCCTCCTACCTGCTGAGCAGAAAGCCCTGCGGCCATTCTCCTGCCCCCTCTCCAGAGCAGGATTTCCAGCCCTGGCTCCCTCCCTGCACGGTCCCTGGGGTGGGGGGATGGGACCAGCCCCAGCCTCCATCCCCTGCCCCCCTCCTACCTGCTGAGCAGAAAGCCCTGCGGCCATTCTCCTGCCCCCTCTCCAGAGCAGGATTTCCAGCCCTGGCTCCCTCCCTGCACGGTCCCTGGGGTGGGGGGATGGGATCAGCCCCAGGCTGCATCCCCTGCCCCCCTCCTACCTGCTGAGCAGAAAACCCTGCAGCCATTCTCCTGCCCCTTCTCCAGAGCAGGATTTCCAGCCCCGGCTCCCTCCCTGCACTGTCCCTGGGGTGGGGGATGGGATCAGTCCCAGGCTGCATCCCCTGCCCCCCTCCTACCTGCTGAGCAGAAAGCCCTGCGGCCATTCTCCTGCCCCCTCTCCAGAGCAGGATTTCCAGCCCTGGCTCCCTCCCTGCACGGTCCCTGGGGTGGGGGATGGGATCAGTCCCAGGCTGCATCCCCTGCCCCCCTCCTACCTGCTGAGCAGAAAGCCCTGCAGCCATTCTCCTGCCCCTTCTCCAGAGCAGGATTTCCAGCCCTGGCTCCCTCCCTGCACGGTCCCTGGGGTGGGGGGATGGGATCAGCCCCAGGCTGCATCCCCTGCCCCCCTCCTACCTGCTGAGCAGAAAGCCCTGCGGCCATTCTCCTGCCCCCTCTCCAGAGCAGGATTTCCAGCCCTGGCTCCCTCCCTGCACGGTCCCTGGGGTGGGGGGATGGGATCAGCCCCAGGCTGCATCCCCTGCCCCCCTCCTACCTGCTGAGCAGAAAACCCTGCAGCCATTCTCCTGCCCCTTCTCCAGAGCAGGATTTCCAGCCCCGGCTCCCTCCCTGCACTGTCCCTGGGGTGGGGGATGGGATCAGTCCCAGGCTGCATCCCCTGCCCCCCTCCTACCTGCTGAGCAGAAAGCCCTGCAGCCATTCTCCTGCCCCTTCTCCAGAGCAGGATTTCCAGCCCCGGCTCCCTCCCTGCACGGTCCCTGGGGTGGGGGATGGGATCAGCCCCAGGCTGCATCCCCTGCTCCCCTCCTACCTGCTGAGCAGAAAACCCTGCAGCCATTCTCCTGCCCCTTCTCCAGAGCAGGATTTCCAGCCCCGGCTCCCTCCCTGCACTGTCCCTGGGGTGGGGGATGGGATCAGTCCCAGGCTGCATCCCCTGCCCCCCTCCTACCTGCTGAGCAGAAAGCCCTGCAGCCATTCTCCTGCCCCTTCTCCAGAGCAGGATTTCCAGCCCCGGCTCCCTCCCTGCACCGTCCCTGGGGTGGGGGCAGGTTTGGGTTTTGCTTGGAGTTAATGCTCAGCTTCTCTCCTAATGGACTCTGAGGAAGTGGCGAGGAGGGTAGTCTGTGCCAGAGCAGGGTGGGTAAATCAGGAGATATGGAGGTGGCTCTGCCTGCTGCCATCTCCTGCACCCACCCAGACTTGGGGAGCAGAGGAGCTGATCCTACTCACGCCATCCCAGGCTCAATCCAAGAATCTTTATTGCAGAATAATTTGGCTTTGCCTGTCACTCAGTTTTCTGCAGATTTTTCTAGCCCAGATAGTGGGAGGTTTTTTTTTTAATTTTTTTATTTTAACCTCCCCTTTTTGTGGGAGGCTTCTATGGGTTATAAATGTCCCTGGAGCGCGATTGCTCGGAAGTGAGAAGGATGGCTATGGGTGAAGAGAGGAGTTTCTGTGGTTTGGTCTTCACAGTCGCCAAGATGGGCTGACCAGGAGGAGAAGAGGTTTTCTGGGCACCCAAGGAGTAGAATTTTGGAGATTGGAAGATTTTTTTTTCTATTTTTGAGGAGCCCATTCCTGACAGAAGGAAGTCCATCCGTCCGTCCCGTTCTCCCCCCGGTCTCCGGAAAGGCTGGGTCCGTTTGCTTTCTGCCTTTGCCAAGAGTCTGAAGCAAGGGTGAAGAAAGCCCTGAGATTTTTGGGACATTCTGGCAAGAGCTGTTGGACTCTGAAGACTAATTTTGGACTATACAGGGAGAGTTTGGGATTTACTGGATGTTGAAGACTGTGGGGTTTTTTTTTGCAACCGAGGGTTTTGCCGACTTTCCCCAGTAAGTTTGGATGCTGGCCTTGCAACCGGGATATCCAGCCTTAAAAGGGGAAGGAAGAACTGTTAGGAGGAGAGATGTGGATAAGGAGACCGTGGTTTTCCTCCCAGGCAGGCCAATGCAACATCAGCCTGCGTAAAACGGGCGCTCTCCTAACACGCGCCGGACCCGCGATGTCATATTAAAATGAGCTACCGCGGTAAAAAAGGAGGCACTAGGGGAAACCGTGCATCCGTTTTCTCCCACTTCCGGCACAATATACCCGGCCTGGACCGAATATATTGGGCACCCAGAAATGTCTTTTTTTTTTTTTTCGCGATTTTTTTTTTTTTTTTTACCCGATTCTGCTTTCTGTGGTTCCTCCTACTTAATATTGCAACGATACTAGTAGGGAGGAATCACAGAAAGCAGGAAGTTTTTATTTTTTTCCAATGAGCCCTTGAGCGTGGCAGACCTCGGTGCCAGCCTGGGGGCTGGCGTAAAATTGGCCGCCTTGGCCACGCGGGAAATGTTTTGAATCGCGGGGGGATCAGCTAATGGGCTCATCTCACATGGACTTTACATGCGATGAGCGCTATTAAGCTTCGCGGTGGTTTGGGCTCGCGTTTTGGACGCACTAATCCCCCGTATTGCATCAGGGGTTATAGACGCACATCCAAAATGCACGTCCAGTCGCCTGTAAAGCAGCGCGCTTGGCTGAGCGCACGATATTGCATCGGCCTGGTTGATTTTTCTCATGCTGGGTTTTTGTTTTTTTTTCAATTCTTGCCTGGATTTTGATTTTTAAACTAAAGGAAATTTCTTTTGAGCGCCAGTTTGGACTCGGAGACTCTTTTGTTGAGTAGCGAGTGGAGCTTGTGCTCGTGTTGTCTTTATTTTCCATGGTGTCTCTTTGTATCTCTTCCTGCAGGCTCCCCTTGCACAACAACAGAGAGCAGTGGTTTGGGACTGGATTGAAGCTTCCCTTGACAGGTCCATGCTAAGCTTCCCCACCTCCCCCCGACAGACCCCAGCAGTGTAGCTCCTTGAATGCAGTACACCGCACAAACGGGGGGGGGGGGGGGTCCCGCTTCATTTGTGTAACCAAACTGCTGCATGAAGTGGTAAAAGAGAGACACGAAGTAAGAGGCTTGGGGTAAGAGGAAACGATGTCTCCGTTTAGGGCGCAGCTGGCTTTAATTCTGCAGTTTCTACAGAAGGGGGCTAGACCAGGGATTAGCCCTCAACTCGCAGAAGGTGCAGGCAGCAGTTTTGTCCTGTAAGTGGACGGGTCAGATGTGGCTCCCCCGATGGTGCATCCAGATGTGGTGCATTTCTGTGGGGGCAGTGACACATGCACGGCCATGAGCACCACCATGGGACCTGACCCTTCTAGACAAGGCAATGATAAAAGCAAGAAGGATCCTTGGATGCACAGGGAGAGGAACAGCCAGCAGTTAAAGGAGGTAACATTGCCTCTGTATAAGTCTTTGGTGACACCTCATTGGGAGTGCACGGGATGAGGGTGAAAGGGGGTAGACTCGGGAGTAATCCAATCCTTGTGGAAGTGATGGAGCTGAGGATGGTTTCAAATTCAGGAAAACATGGGTCAAGCGCAAAGGGAACTCTTAAGGAGAGGGAGGGTCCGTTAAGCTCCTCAGAAGATGTTGATGGGCAGACTGGATGAGCCATGTGGTCCTTATCCATCATCATAGTCTATGTTTCTATGGCGTAGGGCAGTGGATTGCCTGGGAAGGCTGTGGAGCAGAAAGTACTTTGTAGTGTAGGGATGTGCATTTGTTTAACATGAATGGGTAATCTGAACTGAAAATCCCCATCTTCGTTTTCATTCGTTTTAACTGAAATGAATGCATAGTGGCTCCGAAGCCCCCACCAAACATTTTTGGGTTATTCATTTCAGCACATAGCGTACACTATTTTGCCAAAACGAATAATAATAATTTAAAAAAAACAATAAAAAGAACCCTAAATGAAATTCAGCCAAAAAAGAGCTGAAAATGAAGGCAATGAACCGAAATTTAAAAATAAATTGTTTGCACAGCCTTACTTTATAATGTGAGGAGTTTAACAACTTCAGGGGTTATCTGGGCATGTTGCGAGACAGAGAACCATAATATCCAGCTAACAGGCCGATACAGTACAATGCGCTCCAGCGGAGTGCACCGTTAACCTGTGATTGGACGCGCGTTTTGGACACGCTAGCTATTACCCCTTATTCAGTAAGGGGTAATAGCTAGCGTGTCCAAAACGCGCGTCCAACCCCCCGAACCTAATAGCGCCTGCAACATGCGAATGCATGTTGCGGGCGCTATTAGGTATTCCCGCGCGATACAGAAAGTAAAATGTGCAGCCAAGCCGCACATTTTACTTTCAGAAATTAGCGCTATCAAAGGTAGGCGCTAATTTCTCCGGGCACCGGGAAAGTGCACAGAAAAGCAGTAAAAACTGTTTTTCTGTGCACCCTCCGACTTAATATCATGGCGATATTAAGTCAGAGGTCCCGAAAGTTAAAAAAAAGTTAAAAAAAATTGAAAAAAAATTTGAAATAGGCCCGCGGGTCGAAAACTGGACGCTCAATTTTGCCGGCGTCCAGTTTGCGAACCCGTGGCTGTCAGCAGGCTCGAGAACCGACACCAGCAAAATTGAGCATCGGCTGTCAAACCCACTGACAGCCGCTGCTCCTGTCAAAAAAGAGGCGCTAGGGACGCGCTAATGTCCCTAGCACCTCTTTTTACCACGGGCCTAATTTAAATAAATTAAAATACTGTATCACGTGCACAGGAGAGTGGCCTGTGCGCGTGCCGGGAGAGCGGGCGCTCGCCCACTCTCCCACAATTTTACTGTATCAGCCCGTTAATTAGCTGGATAACAGCTAACCTAGCCAGATAATTTTACAGAAACCAAATAAAAGTCCTAAAATTAGCCGATAAACTTATCTGGCTACCTTTAAGAGAGCTTGGTATATTCACAGTGCAAGCAAGGACTAACTTTACCAGCTACCCAGTGATCGAATGTGGATCTCTGTAGTTTCCAGTGACAATGCGGCACACACACTGATTTTACCAGGAATCCTGGGAGCTGTAGTTTCCCGTCATGGCTGTGTTCATACCGCTCACACACTGATTTAGTGGAAGGGAAATTGGGAGGATGTTTTACTCTTTCCTTCTGGTGACACTTTTGGGATTCCTGGGGGATAGGAGAGAGGCACAAACCTTCTGCCAGGCCCTACACAAGTTAAAGGAGTAACCAAAACTGCATGTAGATCTGTGCCCTGGTACTGCCAGCTGCGCATGAGAGAGAAAAATTAAAAAGTATAGAGAAGGGACGACAGGAATGCAAGAAGAATATACAACCGGAGAGGAAAGCAGAAAGGGGAGAAAAACAAGGGAGTAATGTAATGGACAAATGCATAATGTTGGCAGCACCAATATAGCAATAAAGTTTCTTGAATTGATGGAGGAGATAGGGAAAATGCCGAGGCATGAGCGTGTGAGTCTGTTTGCAGGGAAGCTATGCTGGGGAAGATAGGGTAGAGCAGAGAGAAGAGAGCCTTGTAGAAGGATGTAGAGCAAAGTGGGGGTGGGTGGGGGAGAACCATGCAGGGAGGCGTACAGCAAGGTCAGGGAGGGGAGATCCATGCAGGGGGAGATAGGGTGAGGTGGGGAGAGGAGAGTTGTGCAGGGGGAGATAGAGCGGAGGGAAGAGGGGTAGATGGAGTCCTCAGCAGTCTCATTCCATCAATCCCCTCTCCTCTCTCCCCCCACACACCCGAGTCCTGCCTCAATCTCTCAACCTCCTCTCCTCTCCCTCATGCCTTCACCTGAATCCCCAGCAATCTGTCAACCCCTTCTCCCCTTCCACACCTTTTGAGTCCCCAGCAGTCTCGTTCCCTCAATCCCCTCTCATCACCAATCCCCAAGTTCCAAGGTGACTCGCTCCCTCAACCCCCTCTCCTCTCCCACAGCACCCCCCACCCCTAGTGTTCAGCAATCTCTGTCCTTCAGCTCCCTCACCTCTCCCACAGCCCATTGAGTTCTCAGCAATCTCGGGCATACAACACCCCCCTCTCCCTCTTCCTCACTTCCCCCTCCCCACCCCACTATTCCCAGCAGTCTTTTTCTCAAGCTAAGAATAAGATTGTTAGGATTCTGGGAGAAGAGGGGGTTTGAGAGTGAGACTGCTGGGGTCCTGGGGAGAAGGAGGGAGATGGGATGAGAGTCTCAATCCCCTTTTGCTTCCCCTGACTTTCCACTAGTCTCACTCTGCACTGGGGCTCCCTCTCCCAGCAGACAGTGACTAACCATCTGCTCGATGCGAGATGCCAATTCTTGTAATGGCCGGAGAGGCCAATGACCCGATGCTGATCTTCCTGCTACCACACTGCATTGCCACCTCTTCTGCTGCCTTGCTCACAGCCTCACCAGCCTTCTGCTCTGCATGAGTGCAGCCAGCACTGAGACAAAGTCCAGCACGTATCCTTCTGCTTTTCGTATGGGACAGCCAGCAGCACGGCATGGGCAGAAAGCAAGTTCTTGCATCAAACTGAAACAAGCTCCCACCTTCTGCACTATGCTATGCTTTCCAACAATGGTAATAGACCTGGGCAACCTGTCAATGCTGTCCCCACTGGCTCCTCTGCTATGAGGCCACAGCCTGCTCATTCCTATTGACCTCCTGTGGCTCCTACACGCTGCTGCTTCCATTGACTCTACATATGTCATGATGTAGTACTAACTTGACTTGAAGCACAAGATATTTTGCAGGGGAAGAGCTCAGTAACCCTCAATCCAGTGGGAGCATGGCGAGGAGAAGATCATCTTGCTGATGGCTGAAGAGGATCCATAAGTATTGCTTTGGGAAGTCTTAGGACTTAAAAAAAAGTTTGCGGAGAGATGAAATAGTGGAATATGTTGTGTGTGTGTGTCTGTGTGTCTGAGTTAATAAGCAAGCCAGAGAGAGAGTTAATTATAGTCTCTGTCTTTCCCTCCAACTCACCTCTAGCTCATCATTTGATTTATAGGTAAGAGACACTTTCTCATTAAAAAATAATCAGGTTCTTATCTAAATCACACTATTGCACCAGCCCTTATTAAGAGTTCAATCATCCCCTTGTAGGTCACTACCAGATAAATAGTGAATATACCAATAAATGTAAAGGACTCTAATTGTACGCATTCCTACTCCCATAGCAATCTAAACTTAATTAGGAATTCAACAAAATTAAGATGAAGACAGCAGCAAGAAAGGGGATGTCAAGTCTTTTGCATCAAGTGCCACATGTATGACTTTTTACCCACAATTGTATATATACACCCAGTGCAAAGAGCTGGCTCTCAGAGAATGAGGCCGATCTCTGCAGGCTAGAGTGGCAGACCTGTAGGAGCTGAGGCAAATAGAGAGGTTTAATGATGATACCTTCAGGTACATAGTAGTCAAGTCCCAATTCCAGTCTGGCAGCCTTGGATCAGGAAGCGTATCACCCTGGTGTAGAAGGAAGTGATCCTGTAGCAAGGACCTGCTCTCCAGGTGATGTATTGTCCACTCATACTGAGGACAAGTCTCCCACTGCTACTGCCCACGAGGAAAGGATTAGTTCTACCGTCATAGTTGGTGATTCGATTATTAGAAATAAAGATAGCTGAGTGGTTGGTGGACATGAGGACCGCCTGGTAACTTGCCTGCCTAGTGCAAAGGTGGCGGACCTCACATGTCACCTAGAGAGGATTTTAGACAGTGTTGGGGAGGAGCCGGTTGTTGTGGTACATGTGGGCACCAACGACATAGGAAAATGTGGGAGAGAAGTTCTGGAAGCCAAATTTAGGATTTTAGGTAGAAAATTGAAATCCAGAACCTCCAGGGTGGCATTCTCTGAAATGCTCCCTGTTCCACGCGCAGGGCTCCGGAGTCTCAATGCGTGGATGAGGCGATGGTACAGGGAAGAGGAATTCAGTTTTATAAGGAACTGGGGAACCTTTTGGGGAAGGGGGAGTCTTTTTCCAAGAGATGGGCTCCACCTTAACCAGGGTGGAACCAGACTGCTGGCGCTAACCTTTAAAAAGGAGATGGAGCAGCTTTTAAACTAGAACAAAGGCAAAAGCTGACAGTCGCTCAGCAGCGCATGGTTCGGAGGGAGGTTATCTTCAAAGGATACTAAGGATGCATTAGAATTAGGGCATCCCGACAGTGAGGTTCCAATAATAAGAAAAGCAGTCCAAGTGTGTATAAGTAAAGAATCACCTGAGCTAAAGGATTCCAAATTATCCCCATCAACTAAAAAGCAGGTTGTTAATACAAACAAAAAACCACTTTGAAATGTTTGTATGCTAAGGGGGTAATTTTCAAAAGGAGTTACGCGCATAAATGTAGCTACTTTTGTAGCAATTTTCAAACGCTATTTACTCACGTAAAGTGCATTTACGTGAGTAAATCCTATGGACAATTCAATGGCATATATTGTAGCAATTTTCAAAAACCCACTTACTCGAGTAAAGTGCATTTACTCGAATAAAGCCCAGTTTTTCTCAAGTAAATGCTTTTAAAAATCAGGCCCTAAGCCTTCCCATATGTATGTAAGCCTTCCCTTACATATTATGGGAGTGTTACGGGAAGGCTTATTATGGGAGTGTTATGGGAAGGCTTACATACATATGTATGTAAGCCTTCCCATAACACTCGTCCTTGCCTCATCCTCCATGGACCTTCTCATCCTAAGCTCAGATGCCTAAGCACTTTTTCTTCCGCTACCTAAGCTATTTAATATATGTATATTAGTTTCATTAAATCTATGGTAACCCTCCGCTACCCTCCCCCCCCCCCACCTTCCAACCCCCTTCCAACCCCTCATTCCTACCCCCTCCCTCGGAATACCTTGTTACCCGAAAAAGCCAACTCTTATCAGTTCTTACCAGTTTTGACACGTTACTCCCCATGCTTAAGCTGTATCCAAGTTTTTCTCTCCCCCTGTTCTATGTAAGACAACTTTGTCACTGTTTTTTATGGTTGCAATGTAAACTGGAGTGATAATTAACTCTGTTATTTGAACTTCAGTATAGAAAAGTTATAAATAAATAAATAAATAATGCCAGGAGTCTAAGAAGTAAGATGGGAGAGTTAGAGTGTAAAGCAGTAAATGATGAGATTGACATAATTGGCATCTCAGAAACCTGTGGAAGGAGGATAACCAATAGGACAGTGCAGGATTGGCTGTTCTCTACTCTGCAGTTTCTGCTTCAGTAACACCCCATTCCCTCCTATCCCCTATAGAACAGGATTAGGGAGCAGAATGGCTGATCTATTCTCTGCAGTTTCTGCTTCAGTAACACCCCTTCCCCTCTTATCCTATATAGAATAGGAGGAGAGGGGCTGGATTAGGGAGCAGAATGGCTCATCTATTCTCTGCAGTTTCTGCTTCAGTAACACCCCTTCCCCTCCTATCCTCTATAGAACAGGAGGAGAGGGGCTGGATTAGGGAGCAGAATGGCTGACCTATTCTCTGCAGTTTCTGCTTCAGTAACACCCCTTCCCCTCCTATCCCCTATAGAACAGGAGGGAGCTGGATTAGGGAGCAGAATGGCTGATCTATTCTCTGGAGTTTCTGCTTCAAGAACACCCCTTCCCCTCCTATCCCCTATAGAACAGGGGAGGGGCTGGATTAGGGAGCAAAATGGCTGATCTATTCTCTGCAGTTTCTGCTTCAGTAACACCCCTTCCCCTCCTATCCTCTATAGAACAGGAGGAGAGGGGCTGAATTAGGCAGCAGAATGGCTGATCTATACTCTGCAGTTTCTGCTTCAGTAATGCCCCTTCCCCTCCTATCCTGTATAGAACAGGAGGGAGCTGGATTAGGGAGCAGAATGGCTGATCTATATTCTGCATTTTTTGCTTCAGTAACGCCCCTTCCCCTCCTATCCTCTATAGAACAGGAGGAGAGGGGCTGGATTAGGGAGCAGAATGGCTGATCTATACTCTGCGGTTTCTGCTTCAGTAACACCCCTTCCCCTCCTATCCCCTATAGAACAGGAGGGAGCTGGATTAGGGAGCAGAATGGCTGATCTATTCTCTGCAGTTTCTGCTTCAGTAATACCCCTTCCCCTCCTATCCCCTATAGAGTAGGAGGAGAGGGGCTGGATTAGGGAGCAGAATGGGCTGCTCTCTACTCTGCTTCAGTTTACCCCCTCCTCTCCTGCAGGCTGCCTATAGGGGAGGGGTTGGAGCAGAACATCCCTGCACCTTTGCCTCTTAAATCTGAAAAGAAGTGTCAAAACGGCATATCCGTGTGCTAGGCCATCCTCCCAGGAATGAAGCCCTGGAAACAAAACATGCCACCTGTTGACCAGCAGCTTTCAGCGGTCTTTATTTCTACATATGAAAGAGCAGGGTGAGGGGAAGGACATATTTACAAATCACTTTTTTTCCTAGGGTCCCAGCTTCCTGGAGTCAGTAAGGGGGGGAGAGCAGCACAGTTTGATGTTCTCACTGCTTCTGAGGAAAACGTTAGGATGCCCCAGCAGCTCCGCTCAGTCCGGAGACCTTTTCCTATTGGGCTTCCGTTTCTCCTCGGCATGACAGTATGCTGAATAAGAACTGATCTCACGTTCAGCACAGTTTCATCTTCTCCCTTAGGGGCAGTGTCTCCAAATGGCTTTGCTTTGCGTGCACTTTGACAGGAATGAACTCCACTCGTAAGCCAGGGTTTTTTGTTTTTTTTTTTGCGAATGTTCTCAGTCTCGGGGTTTTCCTGCTAATGCCCCCTTTGAATACTTGCATTGTGCCAAGCAGCACCTCCCTCTGGGATCACATCTGCTACGGTTGCTGTCTCTTTCTGCCCCCTTTTCCTGCTCTCTGTATCTCTTAAGTGCTTGAGGGTTTTTCTCTCTACGTCCATTCGCTGTACGGAACGGTCATTTGGTCGTGACCCCTCCTATCAGCAATGCCATTCTTCTGTTTCTCTCCTTTTCCGCGTTGTCCAGTTTTCTTGCATTGAGCGTTTTATCAGTTTGAGAATGGGAAACGGCCCCCCCCCCCCCCCCCCCGGTGGTCCAGTTCTCTCATGGTCGTCATCCCAGTGCTTTTCTGGGACAGCGATGTTTACATCATTTCCGGTGGATGAGCCCCGCCACTGTCTTGGGGGCTCTCTGGACACAGGCCTTCTGACTTCAGCCCGTCGCACCCAGCGAGGAGATGGGTAACCAGTTCCAGGTCTGCTTTACCGATTCTGCATTTGTCTGTTTCCCCATTTTTTTTTCTGTGCTGGCTGGAAACCATCCACTGTCCTGTGCTGCAATTATCAGTCTCTCTCCTTAGCCATTCCTCTGTGAGACTTTGATCTATGTGGGATATCGGAAGTTATTCTTTGTATTTCCACTGCATTTGTGCTTTAACTAATTGTTTTTCCTTGCTTGCTGGTCTGATTCTTTCCAATTTTTTCTCTCTTATTTTGCTAATTCTGTAGCTTCTTTCCCTTCATGTACTCATTCCTTCTGTTTAAGAAGTTTAAGAATGGAGGCTGACTGTGGTTATTTACTTTCAGACTTCAGCACTTCTTGAGTATTTAGGTCTGTTGATACTGTTTAATATGCCCAGAGTCTTATGTTGATAGCTTTGTATGTGTAATCTATTTCTGTCAGGCTTATACCGCCTTTAGCTCTATTGATGTATAATCTTGGCACACACTGATTCTTGTAAATGATAGGCATGGAGGAGTTTTCTTCTTTTTACATCCAATTTCTCAAGATCTTTATATGAGACCAGTCTGCGATTACAAAGCTGTATGAGAGTGTGGGGATTGCAAGTTGATGGATAGCTTGTATCTTATTCCTTGCTGTTAAAGCATTTTTCAATATCAGTTTCCTGTAGCAATCTGCTGATCTTTCCTCTCAGTAATTCTTCTCTACTTGTAGATATTATACTTATATACACCTTCCTGCTCAAATTCCTTGATATAGCTTTCTCTAGTGGGCATTTTATTTTCCTGTGTTGCCTCAGAGAAGTGACACAGCTGGCACTCTTCACATAGTGCATGAGTGTGGTTTCTTACCCTTGAGAGTTCCAACACATTGCATTTCCAACAAAAACATTTCTCTCTGTTTTGATATCTGCACAGTCTCCCGCTTCCTGACTGACACCTCTGCTGGAATAAGAGACTCATTTTCATGCAGAAGCTTTCTCCTCATTCAGATTTGCTACATTTTTATGTGCATTCTCTGATGTCGAATAAGTTGCGACTCATTGTTGAAACTTTTCTCACACTCTGCACATTTGAAAGGCCTTTCCCCTTGGTGAATCCTTCGATGTCGACGAAGATCAGAGTTATGGCTGAAGCCCTTCTCACACTCGGTGCATTTGTATGGTTTCTCCCCAGTGTGGGTTCTCTGATGCCGGAGCAGATCCGAGTCATTCCGGAAGCTGCTCTTACACTCTGTACATCTGTACGGCCTTTCCCCGGTGTGGACTCTCTGATGACGAAGAAGATGGGAGCCATCGCGGAAGCTTTTCTCGCACACTGCACACTGGAATGGCCTTTCCCCGGTGTGGATTCTCTGATGCCGAAGAAGATGGGAGTCACGACGGAAGCTTTTCTCACACTCTGTACACTTATAGGGTCTCTCTCCCGTGTGGATTCTCTGGTGTTGAATCAGAACGGACTTGTAGCAGAAGCTTTTCTCACACTCATTGCACTTATGTGGTCTCTCCCCTGTATGGATTTTCTGATGCCGGATGAGGTGGAAGTCACGACGAAAGCTTTTCTTGCACTGACCACATGTATAGGGTCTCTCTCCCGTGTGGATTTTCTGATGCTGAAGGAGAATGGACTTATAACAAAAGCTTTTGCCACACAAGGTGCATGTATGTGGCCTTTCCAGAGATTTGTTGTCTCCAAAAGTATGGATTTTCTCAGGTTGGAGAAGCTGCAAGTCGCAAGCGAAGTTTGTCTCACATTCTGCTCCTTCATATGGTTTGCCTTCTATGAGCTGGACAACACTCGAGCCTTCTTCACTCTTGGGATATATATATAGCCCCTCCCTGGCATGAGTTCTCTGGTGCCGCAGGAGATGTGTGGTTTGACGAAAGTTTCGCCCACACTCTGTACATGGGAAGGGTCTCTCCCCAGTGTGGATTCGTTGGTGTTTTATAAGGCCTCCCTTCTCACTGAAGCCGTTCCCACATGCAATGCACTGAAATGGTCTCTGCCGTCTGTGGGTTCTCTGGTGTACGATTAAGTTTTTCTTGTGACTGAAGCTTTTCCCACACTCGAAGCATGGAAAGGATCTCTCTGCCATGTGGAGTCTGTGTAGCATTGTGAAGTCTTTCTTGTGACTGTACTTTTTCTCAGACTCGGCCCTTTCAGGACTCCCACCTTGGAGGTGGTTTCTCCAGGGCATGAGTGAATTTGAGCCGAGACTAATCCATCTCTTGCAGTCTTTGAAGCTTGGGGGTCTCTCTCTTCCTGAACACATTCTCTGGTGTAGGAATAGATTTGTCTTCAGTGAGAATTGTTTACCACACTGAGCACATGCAAAGAGTCTTTTCCCTTCATGGGTTTTCTGATGTTCAACATATTGCGACTCATGAGCAAAACCTTCCCCACATTCCGCACACTGATAGAGATTGTCCCCAGCGTGAAGTCTCTGATGCTGAACAAATTCTGAGACAGAAGAAAAACCTTCCTCACAGTCAAGATATTTACATTGTCCCTCCCCAGAATGGACTACGTCATTATCACCATCAGCGGGTCCATAAATCACCTCTTCCTTGAAGGTTCTTAGATTTCCTGGAAAGGTTGTTTCACCTTCACTACATACAGAAGGTCTTTCTGATATGTAAGTTGGAATGTTCTCCAAAACGGTTACCTCAGCATCAGTATGTGGATATGCTTTCTCTTCGGTGTTGGCTCTTGTGCTCTGTGGGATGGTTACATCACTGTCAGAACACATGAATTGTCTCTCTCCTGTGAGGGTTAGTATGGTCTGTAAAAAGTCTTTTTCAGTCTCAGAATCTACAGAGGGTTTCTCTTCTGGGGGGGTTTGTGGGTAATACAGAAAGCTTATTTCACTATCAGTACATGCATCATCATTAAATATATAGGGCATGTCTTCTGGCTGGGATGCTGCCATCTCTAGCAACGTTTCCTCGTACAGTTTTTCTCTCACATGAATCTTCTCATGGCGAATCCGATGATAGTTTTGACTAAAGCGTCTCCCACATTCTGTACATTTGTAGGGCCTCTCCCCACTATGCGTTCTTTGATGACGGACAAGGTGCCAGTGCTGGCTGAAGCCTTTTCCACACTGCATGCACTTATAAGGCCTCTCTCCAGTATGCATTCTGTGATGTCTGAGAAGGTTGGACTCGGAACAGAAGCTTTTCCCACATACAGAACATTGATAATGTCCCTCCCCAGGGGGAGCTTTGACATTTTGCAAAAATGTTCCTGCACTCTGAGAAGGCATGTGGGGTTTTACTTTAGTTACATGTGGGTACATGCTCTCACTATCTGCACTCATGTGTAGGCTCTCTCCTGTATGAGTTCCAGTGCTCTCTTGAAATGTTTTCTCATTATTAGTGCACACATATTCTGTTTCTCCTATGATTACTGGGAAGATTTCCTCACTGTCAAGATACTGATATGGTCTATCTCCTGTGTTTCCTAGAAGGGATTTCTCACTGTCATTATATGAATATGGTGTCTTTCCTATGTTCTGTAGAAAGGTTTTCTCTCCATCAGAACATGTAAATGGTTTCTCTCCCGTGTTCCCTGGAAAGATTTTCCTAAAATCAGCACATGAATAAGGTAACTCTCCTGTGTATTCTGGAAAGGTTTTCTCACTATCAATACATGGATAGGGTGTCTCTCCTATGATCCCTAGGAATGGTTTCTCACTATCCGTACATGTGTATGGTCTCTCTTCTGTCATCTCTGGAAAGCGTATCTCACCATCAGCACATGGATAAGGTCTCTCTCCTGTGTAATCTGGGAAGGGTTTCTCAGTACTAGTGCATATATATAGTCTCTCTCCTGTGTATTCTGGGAAGGGTTTCTCACTGTCTGTACAAGAATAGGATCTATCTCCTATGATCCCTGGAAAGGGTATCTCACTGTCCGTACATGGATACGGCATTCCTTCTGTGTTCCCTGGGAGGGCTTTCTCCCTATCAGAACATATGTATAATCTCTCTCCTGTGTACTCTGGAAAGGGTTTCTTACTCTCAGTACAAGGATAGAATCTGTCCCCAGTGATCCTTGAGAAGGGTATTTCACTGTCCGTACATGGATATGGTTTCGCTCCTGTGCTCCCCGGGAAGTTGATCTCGCTGTTGGTCCATGGAGAAGGGCTGTCTCCTGGGTTTCTCAGGAAGGGTTTCTCACTATCGACCCACGAATAGGGTCTTCCTCCTATGTCTCCTGGGAAGAGTTTCTGATCGTTAGTCCAAGGATAAGGGCTGTTTCCTGGGTTTCCCAGGAAGGCCCGCTCGTTGCTGGCATACTTGCAGATTTTCTCTCTCGTGTGAATTTGCTCATGCCGAATCCTATGGTAGTCCTGCCTGAAGCCTTTCCCGCACTTCGTACATTTGTACGGCCTCTCCCCGCTGTGAATTCTCTGATGTCGGACAAGATGTGAGTCGCAGCGGAAGCTTTTCTCACATTCAGCGCACTTATAAACTCTCTTTGTGGTGTGGCGCCGATGCGCGGGCGCTTGCGAGCTGCAGCCGAAACACTTTTCACCGTCTTTATCGGTAGAGGATTTCTCCCCCTCTGGGCGAGGCCTCTGATGTGCGGGGCCTCCCCCTCCGTTTTCCGCGCACGTGTGCGCTCTTTCCCTCACGTGGCGCTTCTGGTGCCACAGAAGCTGCGACTGGCGAGGGAAGCTTTTCTGGCACTCGCCGCAGGCGTGCTGGGCTTTCACGGCGTGGATTTTCCTGTGCTTGAAAAGCTGAGACTTGTGGGTGAAGCTCTTCTCGCACTCGGCGCACCGATGGAGTTTCTCCTTGCTGTGGGTCCGCTGGTGCCGGCGCAGGTTGGAAACGTCACGGAAACTTCTCTCGCACTCCGAACATTTGTGCGGCTTTTGGCCAGAGTGGATTGTTCTGTGGCGGTACAGGTGGGAGTCTATTCTGAAAGACTTCCCACATTCGGCGCATTTGTATGGCCTCTCCCCGGTGTGAATCGTCTGATGGCGGGTGAGATGCGAGTACTGACAAAAGCTCTTCCCACACACCGTGCACTTATGCGGTCTCACCCCACTGTGGCTTTTCTGATGTCTGAACAGGTGCCAGTCGTGGCTGAAGCTTTTCTCGCACTGCGGGCATTTATAGGGTCTCTTCTTTGTCTGCTGTCCCGTGTTCTCTGGCGAGATTTCCTCACTCTCGCTAGCTGGATGCAGTCTTTCTCCTGCGTCCCCTGAAACGGCTTTCTCGCTGTCCGTACGTAAGGGCTGTACCTTGCCCATGTTCTCTGAAGAGGTCCTCTCAGCGTCGGGTCTCTCTCCTGTGTGCTCTGGAAAGGATTTCTCACTGTCGGGGCAAGGGTTGGGTCTCTCTCCTGCGGCATGTTCTTGCTTGTGAGTGTGGAAACTGCTCCCGTCCCTTTCGGATTCCATTTCCAAAGGTTGCAGATGTCTCGCTGCATCTTCCTTCGGGGATTGGTCACCTGCTGGACAGGAAAGAGGAGAGGACAGGCCTCAGACTGACTTTTGTCTTTCCATATTGACAGCACTCCGTGGGACGTGTTCTCCGGAGACTCTGGGGAGGGTCTCCCATACATGCGCCATGGACAAAGCAGCTGAAACATTAACCAGAGTGCGTTTCTAGAGGTGTTCCCTACAGGCAGCACAGACCCCCTAATGCCTAAGGCATGGCAATATGCGTGTCACCTGCCAGCAAAATGTGCAGCTCCGGAGAGGGCTGTGAAGAATGCCTTTTCTAAATCATAGTTCCACTCCTGCATTTCGCTGCTAGTAGGGCGGGAAAAGGCAAGGACAGGAAGAAGAAGAAGAGTGCCTAGTGATTACAGCAATGGGCTGGGAACCAGGGAATCCGCTTCTCCCACTGATACTCCTTGTATCACTTTACCTTCCATCACCTCAGCTATCTATTAAATTATGAGCTACAGGAACTGAGGCATATTAGCAAGGGTAGGGGGGGTGTGTGTGTGTGTGAGGGAAGCTTGCACTGCTGCTGCTCATGCTGTGGTGGGGCAGTGTGAATGTGTGTGGGGGAAGCTTGCATGGCTGTTGCCTGTGCTGTCCCTGTTCCATGGTGGGGTTGTGTGTGGGTGTGTGTGAAGCTTGCACTGCTGCTGCCTGTGCTGTACCTGTTCTGTACTGGGGCAGTATGTGGGGTAAGCTTGCACTGCCTCTGCTGTTCCTATTTTGTCATGGGACAGTGTGTGTGTGTGTGTGTGTGTGTGTCCGTGCACATGTGTGTGTGTGTGTGTGTGTGTGTGTTGGAGGAGGGGATAACTTGCACTGCATTTTCAGTGTTGTCAGTCTGGCACCTGAGAGAAATACTCCTATATCTCTCTTCTGGGGAGAGACAGAGAGAGAAAAAGGAATTTTTCTCTGATAACTGAAACCTATTAAGTTCCTACAAAAAATGTCATATGAACACAGATGCTTCATTTTGTATTTGGTATGATTTTCTTACTAACCTGAGAAGGAGTGTTCGGCTGTTTCCTGGGGTTCCCTGACACAGGGCGTGTCGCCTCGCTCAATGCTTGATATGATGTCAGGTTTGAGGATTGGGCAGCCTGCTTACAGGGAAAGCAGAAGCAGAATTACTTGTTCAAAGGTAACCTTAAGACACACAATGTCTACAATCTATCTGATTCACACATAGGACCAGCCAGAGAAAGAGAAACAGCGAAAAATCAAATAAACAAACAGATACACAGGTCCAGCTGGAGAAGTCAATCAGAAACACACAGACAGTCAAAGAATCCAACGAGAGCTATGGAAATAGACACAAAATTCAAGTAGAGACATGGGTCCAGCCAAAGAAACCAACCAGAGTCACAGAACCAGACAAAAAACCCATACAGAGAAACAGAATCATCTATAGAATCCTATCAGAGACAGAGTATTAACCTAAGCATCTGCCCAGAGACATGAGATCTGTCAAAGAAACCAACCAGGAACACAGAACCAACCAAAGGACCCAACCAGAGAGATGGAACCAAAAAACCCATCCAGAGAAACAGGATCATCTATAAAATCCTATCAGAGACAGAGTATTAACCTAAGCATCTGCCCAGAGACAGGAGATCTGTCAAAGAAACCAACCAGGAACACAGAACCAACCAAAGGACCCAACCAGAGAGATGGAACCAAAAAACCCATCCAGAGAAACAGGATCATCTATAAAATCCTATCAGAGACAGAGTATTAACCTAAGCATCTGCCCAGAGACATGAGATCTGTCAAAGAAACCAACCAGGAACACAGAACCAACCAAAGGACCCAACCAGAGAGATGGAACCAAAAAACCCATCCAGAGAAACAGGATCATCTATAAAATCCTATCAGAGACAGAGTATTAACCTAAGCATCTGCCCAGAGACAGGAGATCTGTCAAAGAAACCAACCAGGAACACAGAACCAACCAAAGGACCCAACCAGAGAGATGGAACCAAAAAACCCATCCAGAGAAACAGGATCATCTATAAAATCCTATCAGAGACAGAGTATTAACCTAAGCATCTGCCCAGAGACATGAGATCTGTCAAAGAAACCAACCAGGAACACAGAACCAACCAAAGGACCCAACCAGAGAGATGGAACCAAAAAACCTATCCAGAGAAACAGGATCATCTATAAAATCCTATCAGAGACAGAGTATTAACCTAAGCATCTGCCCAGAGACATGAGATCTGTCAAAGAAACCAACCAGGAACACAGAACCAACCAAAGGACCCAACCAGAGAGATGGAACCAAAAAACCCATCCAGAGAAACAGGATCATCTATAAAATCCTATGAGATAGATAATATCAACATAAGGATCCGCTCAGAGACATGAGATCTGACAAATAAATCAACCAGGAACATGGAACCAACCTAAGGACCCAACCAGAGAGATGGGACCAGTCAAAAAAACCCATCCAGAGAAACAGGATCATCTACAGAATCCTATGAGAGACACAGTATCAACCTAAGGATCTGCCCATAGACATGAGATCTGTCAAAGAAACAAACCAGGAACACAGAACCAACCAAAGGGCCCAACAAGAGAGATAGGACCAGAGGAAAAAAATCCAGAGAAACAGGATCATCTATAGAATCCTATCAGAGACACAGTATCGACCTAAGGATCTGCCCAGTGACATGAGATGTGTCAAAGAAACCCACCAGGAATATGGATCTAATCTAAGGACCCAGCCCATCAAAGAAAACAACCAGGATTACAGGACCAGTCAAAGAATCCAACCTGGGAAACTGGGCCAGCCAAAGAACCCATCCAGAGACACAGAACCAGCCACAGAATCCAGCTGGCAGCCCAGAAGCAATCATTGGTTTTTCTACAATTAATTTGTTGGTCTGATAGGAGCACATTTTACTCTCCTGCTGTTAAGAGAAATTAGTTCGGGTCATACTATTGGAGCAATAATCCCCAAACAAACAGGGAGAAGTGCTCGATGCAATTTACTTGAATTTTAGTAAAGTCTTTGATAAGGTCCCGCATAGAAGACTCATGAACAAAATGAGAAGCTTGGGAGTCAACTCCAAGGTGTTGGCATGGATTACAAACTGATTGACGGATAGAAGACAGCGTGTGATGGTAAATGGAGCCTTCTCTGAAGAGAGAGCGGTGTTAAGCGGAGTGCCGCAGGGATCGGTGTTGGGACCAGTTCTGTTCAATATCTTTGTGAGCGACATTGCGGATGGGATAGAAGGTAAGGTTTGTCTATTTGCGGATGACACTAAGATCTGCAACAGAGTCAACATGCCGGAAGGAGTGGAGAGAATGAGACGGGATTTAAGGAAGTTTGAAGAGTGTTATGGCAGCTCGGATTCAATGCCAAGAAGCACAGAGTCCTGCATCCGGGATGTGGTAATCGAAAAGAGTCGGATGTGATGGGGGGGGGGGGGGGGGCGAGGAGGGGGTGAAGTACTGCTGTGCACGGAACAGGAAAGGGACCTTGGGGTGACAGTGTCTGGTGATCTGAAGACAGCAAAGCAATGTGACAAGGTGATAGCTAAAGCCAGAAGAATGCTGGGCTGCATAGAGAGAGGAATAACCAGTAAAAAAAAAAAAGGAAGTGATAATCCCCTTGTACAGGTCCTTGGTGAGGCCTCAGTTCTGGAGACCGAAACTCAAAAAGGCGAGAGACAGGATGGAGGCGGTCCAGAGAAGGGCGACCAAAATGGTGTGGGGGTCTCCATCAAATGACTTATGAGGAGAGGTTGAAGGACCTAAATCTGTATCCCCTGGAGGAGAGGAGGTGCAGGGGAGATATGATAACGACTTTCAGATACCGGAAAGGTTTTAATGATGCACATTCAACAAACCTTCTCCGTTGGAAAGAAAATCAGTAGAACTAGGGGTCATGAAATGAAACTCCAGGGAGGACGACTCAGAACCAACGTCAGGAAATATTTCTTCATGGAGAGGGTGGGGGATGCCTGGAATGCCCTCCCGGAGGAGGTGGTGAAGACAAAAAATGGTGAAAGATTTCAAAGGGGCAAGGGATAAACACTGTGGCTCCCTAAAGGCAAGGGAGAGGGAAATGAAGTAAGAGGCATGGGGTTAACTTGCTGGTGTGGCAGTTACTACCCTTAACCAATAAGCCTTCATACTGTTGATGCAACTCAATCATTGCTCGCTGCTTCAACAGCAGGAGGAAAAGAGTAATTGGATTCAGACAGCAACCAACAAGGACATGAATTTTACAGTCTGGGAAAACAAATAGGTATGGGGGTAACTTGCTGATGCGGCTGTTATTGCCCATAACCAATAAACCTGAAACTTTTGATGCAACGCCAACATTGCTCTTTGCTTCAACAGCAAGAGGTGACAGGGAATTGGACTCAAACAGCAACCAGCAAGGACATTGAACTGTACGGTCTGGGAAAACAAATAAGCATGGGGTTAACTTGCTTGATGCAGCAGTTACTACCCTTAACCAAAAAGCCTGATACTACACTTCTGATGCAACTCCAATACTGCTCTCTGCTTCAACGGCAGGGGAGGGAAGGAAATTGGACTCAAACAGTAACCAACAAGAGCTTGACCGTGGCGTTCTAAGTAAGTGATAAGAATGGGAAACTGGGAACGGTGGGAGCTTGCTGGGCAGACTGGATGGGCCATGAGGTCCTTTTCTGCCGTCACTTCTATGTTATGTTCTTTTACTGGAAACGAAAGACCTGCGTGGAGCTGATGAAGAGTCACTAAGGCAAAGGCTTTGCCCTTCAGCCCAGTTGTGGCTTTTATACCAGAGTACCTGCTGATCTCAGCTCAACAGCTTCGTTTTAGCATTCCAGAGTATTGCTAAGTCCTGAAATCTTCCAAACCCTAAGGCCTGATCCAGTGGGAAAGCAGCTTCACAGTCCTGTGCCGATACCCGCTATTCAGAAATGTTAACTAGGACATACGCAGGAAACATTATGAGAGAAAGTCCCCCCCCCTTGGCAAGTTTTTTCATTCTAAAGCCAAAGCTTGGCATTTCTGGTCCCAGGAGGAACGCCATCTCAGGCTTACACTACAGAACGCTGGGGCAGCGAATGCTGAGGGCCTCAGACCCAACCCGGTGCCTCGGCCACCCAGATGTGCTGCTGAGGGAGCTGCTTTCTTTGTAAACACGATGGTCCCCACGTCCAGCGCCTTCTCTACCGAACGCCCTGAAATTCCCCTCCCACTTCTCATGTGTCATAATGTACTCGTCACCTAACTATGGTTCACACCCTAAGGGAAAGCAAGCAAGCCACTCCATACCCACTGAGCTGAGGGTCTGATAATTCTCCTTCATCACGTCCCTGTAAAGCTCCTTCTGCCCTTCATCTAAATCCTCCCACTCCTCCTGGGAGAAATAGACGGCGATGTCCTCAAACGTCACCGGCACCTGAAACACAAACCAGAAACGCACTCAATACCTTCTGCAGCAGGAGCCTCCCAGTGCTGTCATTCACTTTTCAGTGCCTGTTTCTACATTTTATGTACCTTCCCTGTTGCTCATCCCTCGACAGAAAAGATGTGCACAACGTGCTTGAATTGCCAGGCATCCGGAGATACGGGATTAGTCAACACATCAATGGCTCATCTGGTCTCATGCGGCAAAGCTGCCATAGGGCTGATATTCCAAAAAAAAGCTGCGCTCCTAGAGACTCTTAACTTAGGGGCCCAACTTTCGGGCAGCTATTTTCAGTCAAACTTAGAGGCCTAAATTTTAGGCCTGCTATTTATGTGCTTAGATTTAAGCTCCTAAATTAGGTGCCTACTTCTGAAAATCAGTGCTAAGCCCTTAAACTTTGTTTCCTCGCCCTAATTCTGCCCTCATGGCCATCCACTTTTTAGGCTTCTAAATTTAGGGGCCTAGCAAAACCAGGAGCCTAAATTTAGGCCCTCGGCCCTAGTAAATTTCATAAGGACAGCTTTAGGGTGGAGGGTGAGAGAGATAGAGGGGGGCGGGGGAAGCTAGGGATGAGGAGGGTGAGCACTGAGAGGGTTGGGAGGGGAAAGGGATAAGATCATGGCATCTGGGGGGCTTGGCAGGATGAGCACTGAGCAGAGCAAAAGCGCCCACGTTTATTTGAGCTTCCCACCCCTGCACTGATCTCCTCGCCTCTTGCTCTCCCCCCCTTCACACACACACACCCGGGCAGAAGGATAGCAGCACTCCTCCTAGCTTTTCATTGTCTGCTGGCCCCTTGCTTGCATTTCAGTCATTTTCAACCTCCACCAAGCTTTCCATCTGTGTTGTGGCCCCTCTCTCTCACCCTTAGTTTCAGCTCTGAGAAAATCATGGTGTGTGGGGAGTGAGGAGAAACAAGAATGAGCAGGGTGGGAGGAGAGAGGAGATCATGGTGTGTGGGGAGTGAGGAGAAACAAGAATGAGCAGGGTGGGAGGAGAGAGGAGATCATGGTGTGTGGGGAGTGAGGAGAAACAAGAATGAGCAGGGTGGGAGGAGAGAGGAGATCATGGTGTGTGGGGAGTGAGGAGAAACAAGAATGAGCAGGGTGGGAGGAGAGAGGAGATCATGGTGTGTGGGGAGTGAGGAGAAACAAGAATGAGCAGGGTGGGAGGAGAGAGGAGATCATGGTGTGTGGGGAGTGAGGAGAAACAAGAATGAGCAGGGTGGGAGGAGAGAGGAGATCATGGTGTGTGGGGAGTGAGGAGAAACAAGAATGAACAGGGTGGGAGGAGAGAGGAGATCATGGTGGGTGGGGAGTGAGGAGATTAAGGCTGAGCAGGATCGGGGGGGAGGGAGATCATGGTGGATGGGGCATGAGAAGAGTGATGGCTGAGCAGCATTGGAGGAGGAGAGGACATCATAGGGCATGGAGAGTGAGGAGAAAGAAGGCTGCACAGGGTCAGGAGAAAAGAGTAGCTCATGGGAGGTAGGGGAGTGAGGAGAATGAAGACTGAGCAGGGAGGGGACAAAAAAGTAGTCTTGAGTCCATAGTGGAAGATTCATATTAAGGAGGAAGGGAGAGAAGAGGATAACATGGTGGGTAGGGCGAGAGAAGGATGAACGCTAAGCAGGATGGGGATAGAGAAAACATGAAGGGCAGTGAAATTACTCCCACTTTCTATGAGTTAGTCTTTCTCTGTCATTACAAATTAATCTCTCTCTTGGGGATCAGTCTCCCTCCATCACCACAGATTAATCCCCATCCTGAGGGTCAGTCTCCCTCCATCACCACAGATTAATCCCCATCCTGAGGGTCAGTCTCCCTCCATCACCACAGATTAATCCCCATCCTGAGGGTCGGTCTCCCTCCATCACCTCAGATTAATCCCCATCCTGAGGGTCGGTCTCCCTCCATCACCACAGATTAATCCCCATCCTGAGGGTCAGTCTCCCTCCATCACCACAGATTAATCCCCATCCTGACGGTCAGTCTCCCTCCATCACCACAGATTAATCCCCATCCTGAGGGTCGGTCTCCCTCCATCACCTCAGATTAATCCCCATCCTGACAGTCAGTCTCCCTCCATCACCACAGATTAATCCCCAACCTGACAGTCAGTCTCCCTCCATTACCACAGAATAATCCTCATCCTGAGGGTCAGTCTCCCTCCATCACCATAGATTAATTCCCATCCTGAGGGTCAGTCTCCCTCCATCACCACAGATTAATCCCCATCCTGAGGGTCAGTCTCCCTCCATCACCATTGATTAATTCCCATCCTGGCAGTCAGAATCCCTCCATCACCACAGATTAATCCCCATCCTGAGGGTCGGTCTCCCTCCATCACCACAGATTAATCCCCATCCTGAGGGTCGGTCTCCCTCCATCACCACAGATTAATCCCCATCCTGAGGGTCGGTCTCCCTCCATCACCACAGATTAATCCCCATCCTGAGGGTCGGTCTCCCTCCATCACCACAGATTAATCCCCATCCTGAGGGTCGGTCTCCCTCCATCACCTCAGATTAATCCCCATCCTGAGGGTCGGTCTCCCGCCATCACCTCAGATTAATCCCCATCCTGAGGGTCGGTCTCCCTCCATCACCACAGATTAATCCCCATCCTGAGGGTCAGTCTCCCTCCATCACCACAGATTAATCCCCATCCTGACGGTCAGTCTCCCTCCATCACCACAGATTAATCCCCATCCTGAGGGTCGGTCTCCCTCCATCACCTCAGATTAATCCCCATCCTGAGGGTCGGTCTCCCTCCATCACCTCAGATTAATCCCCATCCTGAGGGTCGGTCTCCCTCCATCACCACAGATTAATCCCCATCCTGAGGGTCAGTCTCCCTCCATCACCACAGATTAATCCCCATCCTGACGGTCGGTCTCCCTCCATCACCACAGATTAATCCCCATCCTGAGGGTCAGTCTCCCTCCATCACCACAGATTAATCCCCATCCTGAGGGTCAGTCTCCTTCCATCACCACAGATTAATCCCCATCCTGAGGGTCTGTGTCCCTTCATCACCACAGATTAATCCCCATCCTGAGGGTCAGTCTCCCTCCATCACCACAGATTAATCCCCATCCTGACAGTCAGAATTCCTCCATCACCACAGATTAATCTCCATCCTGAGGGTCAGTGTCCCTTCATCACCACAGATTAATCCCCATCCTGAGGGTCAGTCTCCCTCCATCACCACAGATTAATCCCCATCCTGACAGTCAGTCTCCCTCCATCACCACAGATTAATCCCCATCCTGACAGTCAGTCTCCCTCCATTACCACAGAATAATCCTCATCCTGAGGGTCAGTCTCCCTCCATCACCATAGATTAATCCCCATCCTGAGGGTCAGTCTCCCTCCATCACCACAGATTAATCCCCATCCTGACAGTCAGTCTCCCTCCATCACCACAGATTAATCCCCATCCTGACAGTCAGTCTCCCTCCATTACCACAGAATAATCCTCATCCTGAGGGTCAGTCTCCCTCCATCACCATAGATTAATTCCCATCCTGAGGGTCAGTCTCCCTCCATCACCACAGATTAATCCCCATCCTGAGGGTCAGTCTCCCTCCATCACCATTGATTAATTCCCATCCTGGCAGTCAGAATCCCTCCATCACCACAGATTAATCCCCATCCTGAAGGTCGGTCTCCCTCCATCACCACAGACTAATCTCCATCCTGAGGGTCAGTGTCCCTTCATCACCACAGATTAATCCCCATCCTGAGGGTCGGTCTCCCTCCATCACCACAGACTAATCTCCATCCTGAGGGTCAGTGTCCCTTCATCACCACAGATTAATCCCCATCCTGAGGGTCAGTGTCCCTTCATCACCACAGATTAATCCCCATCCTGACAGTCAGAATCCCTCTATCACCACAGATTAATCCCCATCCTGAGGGTCAGTCTCCCTCCATCACCACAGATTAATCCCCATCCTGACAGTCAGTGTCCCTCCATCACCACAGATTAATCCCCATCCTGACAGTCAGTCTCCCTCCATCACCACAGATTAATCCCCATCCTGAGGGTCAGTCTCCCTCCATCACCACAGATTAATCCCAATCCTGAGGGTCAGTCTCCCTCCATCACCACAGATTAATCCCCATCCTGAGGGTCAGTCTCCCTCCATCACCACAGATTAATCCCCATCCTGACAGTCAGTCTCCCTCCATCACCACAGATTAATCCCCATCCTGAGGGTCGGTGTCCCTTTGCTTCAGACCCATCCTTCTTCGCATATCAGTCTTCCTGAATCCCTCCAGATTAATCTCTCTCCTGTGGGTCCATGCCTCCCCCATTGCTTCAGTTTTAGTGCATTTCTGGTTCTCCGGGTTACTCAGACACCTTGTGGGGCTCTTCCCTAACTTCCTGCACCCAAACTGCTCTCTCACCTGCGCTGGACCTTCTCCAGCCATCCTCCTCCTCCTCATGCAGCTGCAGGAAGAGCTTCTTCTCCCGGGCCCTGCCCTGCAAGAGAAGCAGCAATGCAAACATCAGACCCCCACCGCACCATTTCTCTCCTCCCTCCCCCTGCCTCTCCCCATCTCGCTCCCTCTCCTTCTTCCTCACTGCCATTTCTGCCTCCTCCTCCTCCCTCTTTTTCACACTCTGCCTGCCTTTCTTCCTGCTTCCCCCCCCCCCATACTACTCCCCTTCCCCTAATTCTACCTCTCCTCCCCCACAATCCCTCACTGTCTCTCCCCTTTGTTCCCTCCCAGGCTTCTTCTCCCTCCCCCATTGGTTTCTCCCTCCCTGGTCTTCCAGGCTGTCTCTTTATCTGATTCTCTCCCACCCGCTACCCTTCCTGCGCTCTCTTTATTCCGCTCCCCCTCCCCTCTCTCCCCCTTTCTAGTCTCTACTCTGAACGCTCCCTAGCTGCTCCCTTCCGCCCACCTTAAGGCTTTCACTTCCTCCCCTCTCCATTTCTCCCCACCCCCTCTCTTCTTCCCTCCCCTCTCCCTCTGTTGACACTAATCTTTCTCTCTCCCCCCCCCCTCCCTCCAACTCCCTCATCTGTTTCCTCCTCCTCCTCCACCATCCTCCTTTTCCTATGGCTCCCTGTTTTTGATGTGCCCTGCTCTCCCTCCCTCCTCGCTCTCTGTCCGTTTCTCCACCTTCCCCCTCGCAGATTCAGGAAACTTTCTCGTCCTGACAATTTCTCCGTGTGCTGGGCACTTCCCCCCCACCCCATCCTTCCTCCCCCCCCCCCCACCTTCCTTCTCTTTCTCTCCCCCCCTCCCCCTCCGCTCTTCCTTCCCGTTCTCCTTCTTCCCTCCACACGATCACTCTCCTCTCTTCCTCCCCCTTCTTTCTCTATCCACCTTTCCTCCCCTCTCACTCTGTTTCTCTCTCCCCTTCCCCGTGACTCTCCTGTCTTCCTCCCCCTTCCCTCTCTTTCTCCGTTTCTTCCTTCGCTCCCCCCATTCTCTGTTTTCCTCTCCTCTTTCCCTCTCCCACCGATCTCTGCACCTCGTCCGGGAGGGGGGGGGGAGTTAGGGTCTCCCCTGCTCTGCTCAGCCTCTCCCGGGATGGTAAATGCGGACTTCTGGGCAGGGCTTGCAGCGAGGGGGGAAGGGGAGGGGAGTGCGAGGAGGCCCCCGCCCCCCCCCCCCCCCCGAGACGAGAGAGAAGGGGGAGGAGAGAGCTGCCTCCAGGCAGGGACCAGATGAGAGTCGCGGCCCAGCCTTCAGCAGGAAGGAAGAGGCAGCCCCGATGCAGACAGAGTCTCATTTCCACGCTGCAGAGAAGCAATGGAGATCGCAAGGCTCCGGCGCTCTGCGTGCTGGAGGAGTCCCAACCCCTGCTGCTTTCAGCCCCTGTGCTCTCTGCATGTTACAGGAGTCTCCCCTGCTATTTTTAGCCCCTGCGCTCTCTGCATGTTACAGGACTTTCCCTGGTGTTTTCAGCCCCTGCGCTCTCTGCATGTTACAGGAGTCTCCCCTGCTATTTTTAGCCCCTGCGCTCTCTGCATGTTACAGGACTTTCCCTGGTGTTTTCAGCCCCTGCGCTCTCTGCATGTTACAGGAGTCTCCCCTGCTATTTTTAGCCCCTGCGCTCTCTGCATGTTGCAGGAGTCTCCCCTGCTATTTTCAGCCCCTGCGCTCTCTGCATGTTACAGGAGTCTCCCCTGCTATTTTTAGCCCCTGCGCTCTCTGCATGTTACAGGACTTTCCCTGGTGTTTTCAGCCCCTGCGCTCTCTGCATGTTACAGGACTTTCCCTGCTGCTTTCAGCCCCTGTGCTCTCTGCATGTTACAGGAGTCTCCCCTGCTATTTTTAGCCCCTGCGCTCTCTGCATGTTACAGGACTTTCCCTGGTGTTTTCAGCCCCTGCGCTCTCTGCATGTTACAGGACTTTCCCTGGTGTTTTCAGCCCCTGCGCTCTCTGCATGTTACAGGAGTCTCCCCTGCTATTTTTAGCCCCTGCGCTCTCTGCATGTTACAGGACTTTCCCTGGTGTTTTCAGCCCCTGCGCTCTCTGCATGTTACAGGAGTCTCCCCTGCTATTTTTAGCCCCTGCGCTCTCTGCATGTTGCAGGAGTCTCCCCTGCTATTTTCAGCCCCTGCGCTCTCTGCATGTTACAGGAGTCTCCCCTGCTATTTTTAGCCCCTGCGCTCTCTGCATGTTACAGGACTTTCCCTGGTGTTTTCAGCCCCTGCGCTCTCTGCATGTTACAGGAGTTTCCCTGGTGTTTTCAGCCCCTGCGCTCTCTGCATGTTACAGGAGTCTCCCCTGCTATTTTTAGCCCCTGCGCTCTCTGCATGTTACAGGACTTTCCCTGGTGTTTTCAGCCCCTGCGCTCTCTTCATGTTGCAGGAGTCTCCCCTGCTATTTTCAGCCCCTGCGCTCTCTGCATGTTACAGGAGTCTCCCCTGCTATTTTCAGCCCCTGCGCTCTCTGCATGTTTCAGGAGTTTCCCTGGTGTTTTCAGCCCCTGCGCTCTCTGCATGTTGCAGGAATCTCCCCTGCTGCTTTGAGCCCCTGCGCTCTCTGCATGTTGCAGGAGTCTCCCCTGCTATTTTCAGCCCCTGCGCTCTCTGCATGTTACAGGAGTCTCCCCTGCTGCTTTGAGCCCCTGCGCTCTCTGCATGTTACAGGAGTCTCCCCTGCTATTTTCAGCCCCTGCGCTCTCTGCATGTTACAGGAGTCTCCCCTGCTATTTTCAGCCCCTGCGCTCTCTGCATGTTACAGGAGTCTCCCCTGCTATTTTCAGCCCCTGCGCTCTCTGCATGTTACAGGAGTTTCCCTGGTGTTTTCAGCCCCTGCGCTCTCTGCATGTTGCAGGAGTCTCCCCTGCTGCTTTGAGCCCCTGCGCTCTCTGCATGTTGCAGGAGTCTCCCCTGCTATTTTCAGCCCCTGCGCTCTCTGCATGTTACAGGAGTCTCCCCTGCTATTTTCAGCCCCTGCGCTCTCTGCATGTTACAGGAGTTTCCCTGGTGTTTTCAGCCCCTGCGCTCTCTGCATGTTGCAGGAGTCTCCCCTGCTGCTTTGAGCCCCTGCGCTCTCTGCATGTTGCAGGAGTCTCCCCTGCTATTTTCAGCCCCTGCGCTCTCTGCATGTTACAGGAGTTTCCCTGGTGTTTTCAGCCCCTGCGCTCTCTGCATGTTGCAGGAGTCTCCCCTGCTATTTTCAGCCCCTGCGCTCTCTGCATGTTACAGGAGTTTCCCTGGTGTTTTCAGCCCCTGCACTCTCTGCATGTTACAGGAGTTTCCCTGGTGCTTTCAGCCCCTGCGCTCTCTGCATGTTGCAGGAGTCTCCCCTGCTGCTTTGAGCCCCTGCGCTCTCTGCATGTTACAGGACTTTCCCTGGTGTTTTCAGCCCCTGCGCTCTCTGCATGTTGCAGGAGTCTCCCCTGCTATTTTCAGCCCCTGCGCTCTCTGCATGTTACAGGAGTTTCCCTGGTGTTTTCAGCCCCTGCACTCGCTGCATGTTACAGGAGTCTCCCCTGCTATTTTCAGCCCCTGCGCTCTCTGCATGTTGCAGGAGTCTCCCCTGCTGCTTTGAGCCCCTGCGCTCTCTGCATGTTACAGGACTTTCCCTAGTGCTTTCAGCCCCTGCGCTCTCTGCATGTTACAGGAGTCTCCCCTGCTATTTTCAGCCCCTGCGCTCTCTGCATGTTACAGGAGTCTCCCCTGCTATTTTCAGCCCCTGCGCTCTCTGCATGTTACAGGAGTTTCCCCTGGTGTTTTCAGCCCCTGCACTCTCTGCATGTTACAGGAGTCTCCCCTGCTATTTTCAGCCCCTGCGCTCTCTGCATGTTACAGGAGTTTCCCTGGTGTTTTCAGCCCCTGCGCTCTCTGCATGTTGCAGGAGTCTCCCCTGCTATTTTCAGCCCCTGCGCTCTCTGCATGTTACAGGAGTTTCCCTGGTGTTTTCAGCCCCTGCACTCTCTGCATGTTACAGGAGTTTCCCTGGTGCTTTGAGCCCCTGCGCTCTCTGCATGTTGCAGGAGTCTCCCCTGCTATTTTCAGCCCCTGCGCTCTCTGCATGTTACAGGAGTGTCCCCTGCTATTTTCAGCCCCTGCGCTCTCTGCATGTTGCAGGAGTCTCCCCTGGTGCTTTGAGCCCCTGCGCTCTCTGCATGTTACAGGAGTCTCCCCTGCTATTTTCAGCCCCTGCGCTCTCTGCATGTTACAGGAGTTTCCCTGGTGTTTTCAGCCCCTGCGCTCTCTGCATGTTGCAGGAGTCTCCCCTGCTATTTTCAGCCCCTGCGCTCTCTGCATGTTACAGGAGTTTCCCTGGTGTTTTCAGCCCCTGCACTCTCTGCATGTTACAGGAGCTTCCCTGGTGTTTTCAGCCCCTGCGCTCTCTTCATGTTGCAGGAGTCTCCCCTGCTATTTTCAGCCCCTGCGCTCTCTTCATGTTGCAGGAGTCTCCCCTGCTATTTTCAGCCCCTGCGCTCTCTGCATGTTGCAGGAGTCTCCCCTGCTATTTTCAGCCCCTGCGCTCTCTGCATGTTACAGGGGTTTCCCTGGTGTTTTCAGCCCCTGCGCTCTCTGCATGTTACAGGAGTCTCCCCTGCTATTTTCAGCCCCTGCGCTCTCTGCATGTTACAGGAGTCTCCCCTGCTATTTTCAGCCCCTGCGCTCTCTGCATGTTGCAGGAGTCTCCCCTGCTATTTTCAGCCCCTGCGCTCTCTGCATGTTACAGGGGTTTCCCTGGTGTTTTCAGCCCCTGCGCTCTCTGCATGTTACAGGAGTCTCCCCTGCTATTTTCAGCCCCTGCGCTCTCTGCATGTTACAGGAGTCTCCCCTGCTATTTTCAGCCCCTGCGCTCTCTGCATGTTGCAGGAGTCTCCCCTGCTATTTTCAGCCCCTGCGCTCTCTGCATGTTACAGGGGTTTCCCTGGTGTTTTCAGCCCCTGCGCTCTCTGCATGTTACAGGAGTCTCCCCTGCTATTTTCAGCCCCTGCGCTCTCTTCATGTTACAGGAGTCTCCCCTGCTATTTTCAGCCCCTGTGCTCTCTGCATGTTACAGGAGTCTCCCCTGCTATTTTCAGCCCCTGCGCTCTCTGCATGTTACAGGAGTCTCCCCTGCTATTTTCAGCCCCTGCGCTCTCTGCATGTTGCAGGAGTCTCCCCTGCTATTTTCAGCCCCTGCGCTCTCTGCATGTTACAGGAGTCTCCCCTGCTATTTTCAGCCCCTGCGCTCTCTGCATGTTACAGGGGTTTCCCTGGTGTTTTCAGCCCCTGCGCTCTCTGCATGTTACAGGAGTCTCCCCTGCTATTTTCAGCCCCTGCGCTCTCTTCATGTTGCAGGAGTCTCCCCTGCTATTTTCAGCCCCTGCGCTCTCTGCATGCTGCAGAAGTTTCCCCTGGTGTTTCTAACCCCTGCTCTCTCTGTACACAGGAAACCTCTGCATGTTGCAGGAATCTCCTCTGGAATTTTCAGCCCCTGCGCTCTCTTCACGTTGCAGGAATCTCCCCTGGTATTTTAAGCCGCTGCGCTCTCTACATGTTGCAAGTGTCTCTCCTGGTGTTTCTAGCCCCTGCGCTCTTTACATTTTGCAGGATTCCCCCCTGGTATATTCAGCCCAAGAGCTCTCTGCATCTTGCAGGAGTCTCCCCCTGGTATTTTAAGCCTGTGAGCTCTCTACATGTTGCAAGTGTCTCTCCTGGAGTTTCCAGCCCCTGTGCTCTTTGCATTTTGCAGGAGTCTCCCCTGGTTTATTCAGCCCAAGAGCTCTCTGCATCTTGCAGGAGTCTTCCCTGGTATTTTCAGCTCCTGCGCTTTCTGCATGTTGCAGTAGTCTCCCCTGGTATTTTCAGCCCCTGTGCTCTCTGTATGTTGCAGGAGTGTCCCCTGTTTTTTTTCAGCCCGTGAGCTCTCTGCATGTTGCAGAAGTATCCCCTATGTTTCCAACCCCTGCATTCTCTGTATGTTGCAGGAGTCTCCCCTGGTATTTTCAGCCCTTGACCTCTCTTCATGTTGCAGGAGACTCCCTTGGTTTTTTCAGCCCCTGTGCTCTCTGCATGTTGCAGGAGTTTCCCCTGGGGTTTCTAGCCCCTGCTCTCTCTATATGCAGGAAACCTCTGTATGTTGCAGGAATCTCCCCTGGTATTTTCAGCTCCTGTGCTTTCTGCATGTTGCAGGAGTCTCCCCTGTATTTTCAGTCCATGAGCTCTCTGCATGTTGCAAGGGTCTCTCCTTGCAACATACCAGGTTTCCAGGCCCTGCGCTCTCTGTATGTTGCAGGAGTGTCCCCTGTTTTTTTCAGTCCATGAGCTTTCTGCATGTTGCAAGGGTCTTCCCTGGTATTTTCAGCCCCTGCACTCTCTGCATGTTGCAGAAGTATCCCCTGTGTTTCCAACCTCTGCACTCTGCATATTGTAGGAATCTTCCCTGGTATTTTTATGGGAGACTCCTGTTTATTTTTTTTAGTTTTTATCTATTTAGTGGGTTTTTTTGTATTTTAATGTAGATTTGTTTTTATTAATCTTTTATTACTGTATTCTATGTATGTTACTTATTGTTTATCACTGAGACCTATTGCAGCATTAAGCGATTAAGAAATATTAATAAATGTGACTTAAGAACATAAGAAAATGCCATACTGGGTCAGACCAAGGGTCCATCGAGCCCAGCATCCTGTTTCCAACAGTGGCCAATCCAGGCCATAAGAATCTGGCAAGTACCCAAAACTGAGTCTATTCCATGTAACCATTGCTAATGGCAGTGGCTATTCTCTAAGTCAACTTAATAGCAGGTACTGGACTTCTCCGCCAAGAACTTATCCACTCCTTTTTTAAACACAGCTACACTAACTGCACTAACCACATCGTCTGGCAACAAATTCCAGAGTTTAATTGTGCGTTGAGTAAAAAAGAACTTTCTCCGATTAGTTTTAAATGTGCCCCATGCTAACTTCATGGAGTGCCCCCTAGTCTTTCTACTATCCGAAAGAGTAAATAACCGATTCACATCTACCCGTTCTAGACCTCTCATGATTTTAAACACCTCTATCATATCCCCCCTCAGCCGTCTCTTCTCCAAGCTGAAAAGTCCTAACCTCTTTAGTCTTTCCTCATAGGGGAGTTTTTCCATTCCCCTTATTATTTTGGTTGCCCTTCTCTTTACCTTCTCCATCACAATTATATCTTTTTTGAGATGCAGCGACCAGAATTGTACACAGTATTCAAGGTGCGGTCTCACCATGGAGAGATACAGAGGCATTATGACATGTAAATCTGCATGCTCCAGGAATCTCCCCTGGTATTTTCTGCCCGTGAGCTGTCTGCATGTTGCAGGAGTCTCCCCTGCTATTCTCAGCCCCATTGCTCTCCTCATTTGCAGGAACCTTCCTTAGTGTTTTCATACCATGTGCCCTCTGCATTTCTGTGGAATCCCTTGGTATTTTTCACCTTCTGCACCTTTTTCCCTTTTATGGGCATCTCCTGTGGTATTTCCAGCCCCTGCACTCTCTGCATTTTGCTGGAATCACCTCCAGCATTTCACCTACAAGGGTTGCTGGCACAGAGCAGCAGGTACAGCCCTAAACAGAAGGCGGGACGGTAACCTGCATGGAGCCACAGCTGCATCCCTAAAGGTTTTACTGGGCAGACTGGATGGGCTATTTTGATCTTTAACTGTTGTCTTTTATCATGATACCATGCAATATAATTTCCTACACCATGCAAGGATTCATTAAGAGCACACAAACATGGGCAGGGCTCCATGGAGTTTGAGGTGCCACTGCCTGGCTGCACAGTCCCTGGGCCTCCTTCAGGCTGCATGGTCTCATCTCCTGAGCCAGCTGTAACCTGAGCTCAACCCTGGGTGGGAGCCTGCAAATCACCACTCCCCCCCTTTCCCCCCCCTCCCCACAGCAGCAGGCGGCAGAAGCCATGAAACATGGAGCCTCTCTCCTCCTGCAGGTGGGGCTAGCAGAGGGGGGGGGGAGAAGGCTTGCAGCACGTGACCCAGTGCGGGGGGGCGGGGGGGGGTGTGTGAGAGAGGAAGGGCTCGGTACCTCTGCGTGTGCGTGTGTGTGTGTGAGAGAGGAAGGGCTCTGTACCTCTGCGTGTGCGTGTGTGTGTGAGAGAGGAAGGGCTCGGTACCTCTGCATGTGCGTGTGCGCGCGCGCGTGTGTGTGTGAGAGAGGAAGGGCTCGGTACCTCTGCGTGTGCGTGTGCGCGCGCGCGTGTGTGTGAGAGAGGAAGGGCTCGGTACCTCTGCATGTGCGTGTGCGTGTGTGTGTGGAAGGGCTCGGTACCTGTGCGTGTGCGCGCGCGTGTGTGTGTGTGTCTGTGTGTGTGAGAAAGGGCTCGGTACCTCTGTGTGTGTGTGTGTGTGTGTGTGTGAGAGAGGAAGGGCTCGGTACCTCTGCGTGTGTGTGTGTGTGTGTGTGTGTGTGTGAGAGAGAGGAAGGGCTCGGTACCTCTGCGTGTGTGTGCGTGTGTGTGTGAGAGAGGAAGGGCTCGGTACCTCTGCGTGTGTGTGTGTGTGTGTGAGAGGAAGGGCTCGGTACCTCTGCGTGTGTGTGTGTGTGTGTGTGAGAGAGGAAGGGCTCGGTACCTCTGTGTGTGTGTGTGTGTGTGTGTGTGTGTGTGTGTGAGGGGAAGGGCTCTGTACCTCTGCGTGTGTGTGTGTGTGTGTGTGCGCTTGTGAGGTTTGCTAAGCTCTGCTCTTCCCAGGTGACTCCCCCGCCCTCTGCCTTTTCCCTAACTCAGCCTTGTGCTGCAGTGTGCTTCAGCATTTTCCCCGCAGGCTCTGGCAAATACCAGCCCCAGCATGCTGCCTGCTTGCAGCAGTTTTGCTTCCTGCCTTCTTAATATTTTCCTGGCTTGATAACCGAAATGGATGCAGGCAGAAAAGGGCCGTTGGTCCCAGCTGCTCTGCCAGGTTGCCCCTGCCTACTCCGCTCCAGCAAAGGGTGTTTGCCAGCCCCCCCTGCCTTCAGTCCTGCAGGGGGTAGCTCTTTCTTCTTCAGTCCTGAACTGGAAATCTTGGCAAGCTGGCTTGCAGCCCCTGCTGGGAAGCTTGCACCTGCCACCTGCCACCTCCCCCCTCCCCCACCGATTACTTCTGAGAACATGGTAACACAGTAAATATAAAGGCTAACAAATAATAAAAAAAAATAACATTTATTGAACATTAATCCAATAAAATGGTGTCACCTTATATGTTTCTTGTTTTTACATAGTAACAGTAAGGATGGAAGAAAAAGACCAAAAGGTCAAGCCAGTCTGCCCAGAAGTTGCTCATGGTAGCAACTGCCGCTCCATGCAGGTTACCCCCATGCCTTCTGTTAAGGGTCGTAACCTCCGCTCCGTGCAGGGTAGAGATGTGAATCGGATGCCCTAATCATTTCTGGTTTCGCGGGAAATTTCATATTTTTTCAGCAATTTTTCGGCAATTTTTCACAAAGCATGTTAGTGCGCACTACAGGCCTTACTGCACACTACCGACGAGTTAGTGCGCACTCCCTCGCGACACTGCGCACTATTGCGATTGCAGTAGTGCACACTACCTCGTCGGTAGTGCACAGTAAGGCCCGTTAGTGCGCACTACTGAAAATTGTTACTTAAAGGTTTAAAAGTAACAATTCAGAAAGTGTTCATTAGCTAGAGGTATGGTTCTGCATCCCCACTGGCTGTCTCCACCTTGGAGACAGCCAATGGGAAAGTAGAACCATAACTGTAACTGCTCTCGGTTAGTGCGCACTAACGGTGGGTTAGTGCGCACTAACGGTGAGCTAGTGCGCACTATCCCACGCATGCTCAGTGGCGTTCCCCGCAGCCATTTTGCTACTTCACCGCGCAGTAACTTTTACAGCAGAGAGAGCAGAGAGAGCAGAGAGTGCAGAATGCACTGTCCTCCTTCAAGCTCTCAACTAGTGCGTGCTGCAAGCAGGCAGCACGCACTAGTTGAGAGCTTGAAGGAGGACAGTGCATTCTGCATGCATAGCTTTAACCACTGTAAGTACTAGTATTATAAGCTTTTTTTTTAGTTTTTCTATAGTATATTCATGTTTTGAAGCTCAGGTTGCAAGTTTCTGCATTAAATGTTTTGTTTCACTAAAGTAGCATAAATATTAAATGAAGACAAGTACTTTATTTCATTTTATGTAAAGTTACATTAGAGGGAAAAAAAGTTTAATACACAAAGTACTTCATTTTATTTTATGCTACTCTAGTGAAAAAAAAATTGTTTACACAGAAACTGGAAACTGGCCAAAGTTTTCTCACCAGTTTTCTCTGCATGGCCCATCATTCCCCTCCCCTCCCCCCCTCCCATATACCTACCTGGCCCTTCACCCCTTCCTCACTGAATGGTATGTGGGGGTGTGGGGGAGGGACGTGATGAGTGAGACAGTCCTCTGCATTCGAGCTTTTGAATAGACAGCTGTCCTTCAGAGATGGGGGACTGCCTGGCCCTTCACCCCCCCTCCCCTTCTCTCTCCCATATATCAGCCAGTGAATGGTGTGGGTGGGGGGGGGGGGGGGGAGGGATGTGAAGGGTGAGACAGCCCCCTGCATTCAGGTCTGAGCTTCTGAAGACACAGCTGTCCTTCAGAGATGGGGGACTGCCTGGCCCTTCACCCCCCTCCCCTCCCCCATATACCAGCCAGTGAATAGTGTGTGGGTGTGGGGGGAGGGACTTGATGGGTGAGACAGCCCTTTGCATTTGAGCTTCTGAACAGACAGCTGTCCTTCAGAGATGGGGGGAGGGGGACTGCCTGGCCCTTCCCCCATGTCCCAGCCAGTGAATGGTGGGTGTGTGTGTGGGGGGGGGGGGAGGATGGTGAAGGGTGAGACAGCTCCCTCCCTGCATTAGTGTGAGACTGGCTTCTGAACAAACAGCTGTCCTTCAGAGACACGGGAACTGCTTGATCCCTCATCCCTCATGCCTCACCTCCCCCATGTCCAAGCCAGTGAATGGTGTGTGGGTGAGGGGGGAGGATGGTGAAGGGTGAGACAGCTCCCTCCCTGCATTAAGGTGTGAGCTTCTGAACAGACAGCTTTCCTAAAGCACATACTTTTATTTCATCTTCTTTTTTATTTTCTCACAGGACAAGCAGGATGGTAGTCCTCACATATGGGTGACATCATCAGGATGGAACCCAATCACGGAAAACTTCTGTCAAAGTTTCCAGTGCCATACTGCTGCGCGGTGCCATACTGCTGCGCGGTGCCATACTGCTGCGCGGTGCCATACTGCTGCGCGGGAAGTTTTCAGTGCCATACTGCTGCGCGGGAAAAAAGAAGACTGAAGGGGGACCCCTGCTGGCTGCAGGATTAGTGCCATGCTGGGCATGCCCAGTAGGCACTAATCCTGCAGCCAGCAGGGGTCCCCCTTCAGTCTTCTTTTTTCCCGCGCAGCAGTAGCCTCGCGGTAAAGGAGCTCTGAAGAGATTCCTGACAGGAATTTTCCTCATGGAATTATTAAAAGTTAAACTGCCGAACAGGGGTCCCTCCTCTAACTTTTCTCCGACCACGGTACTCCGGTAAGTTTTTACCTGTTTTTCCGTCAATTACCGTCAAGTTTGGCCCTCGAGGCCTACTGGCTGTCGACCGTACCGCGGCTCAATTTTTTTCAATGGCCATGGCGTCGGGGTTCCGTCAGTGCCTGGACTGTACTTGCACCATGTCTATCACAGACCCCATAAAGTCTATGTAATGTGTCTAGGCCGTGAGCATGATGTCCTGACTTGCACCAAATGTGCCCTAATGACACCAAAAGGTCGCAAGGCCAGAATGGAGAAGATGGAACTCCTCTTCTGTGCTCAAACCCCGACTCCGTCCATTGCATCGACATCCTCGGAACCGGCACCGTCGCCTTCGTGCCAGCATCGACCAATGACTGATGACCGACCGGCATCGACGACTTCACGGCCATCGACACCCTCTACTCCCCCTCAGGATCGAGGGGATCGCAGGGAGAAACATCGCCATCGACACCGTAAGACTCGGATCATTGAGGGAGTGAAATCATTGACCTTCCCATCGTCCAAGCTGCTATCGAAGAAGCCCCATCCAGGAAAGGCACTGACCATTCCTGTGACCGGTTCTTCGAGGCAACCCTCACCCGATCGGGGATCGGGAGCCGCGACTCCGGCTATGCCTCTGCTTCCCTCTTCTGTTCCAGAGCTGGGGCTGCTTGCTCCAGGTCTCCGAGAAGAACTGGACCGGCTGGTTCAGGAGGCCATCGACAAGGCGATGCAACGTCTTCAGGTTCCTCCAGCACTGACACCGGCACCGACTGTGGAATCCATCATCGACCCGATTCCGGCACCGCTGGCACCGCTGCTATCCAGGATGTAGGCGCTGATGGCCGCCTTTCCACTGATGGATCCCGGGTCTCCGATGGCTCCGATGCCTCCCCGCTGACAGCGTCATTGGTATGAGAAACACCGTTCCGCATCCCTCGATCGGGAGTTTTGCCTCAGCCATTGATGCCAATACGTCCCTTGCCACCAATTCATCCGTCGGTGCCAATACGTCCTTCGGTGCCACCGAGTCATCCATCAATGCCCTCGATGCCTGCACCGGTGCCTTCAATGTCATTGTCGGTGCCTCCGGTAATTCCTACGATTCCTTTGGAGCCTAGACCAGGACCCTCAGGTATCCAACCCCCTCTATTCCTAGAGGGAAGTCTGCTGATCCTTATGATACTTGGGGTGATGATACCTCATCAGACACCGATGACTTACCTTCACCACCTTCACCCACTGAGAGTAGAAAGCGTTCTCCTCCAGAGGACCTCTCATTTATAAATTTTGTGAAGGAAATGGCTGAATTGGTTCCTTTTCAATTACAAAAGGAACAGGATCATAGGCACCAGATGTTGGAGTTGCCCCAGTTCCTGGATGCCCCCAAGGTGATTACCTCTATTCCCATTCATCAGGTCCTTCTCGATCTCCTCAAAAAGAACTGGGAAAATCCTGGATCAATTGCTCCAGTACACAGAAAGGCTGACACTACTTATTTAGTTCAATCAGCCCCAGGCTTTCAAAAATCACAGTTTGATCACCACTCGGTTGTGGTAGAGTCTACACAAAAGAGGGCAAAAAGGACAAAACCCCACTCGTCTACCCCTCCTTGTAAGGAACAAAAGTTTCTAGATAACATTGGTCGACGAGTTTTCCAAGGGGCCATGCTCATCTCCCGAATTGCTGCCTGTCAGCTTTATATGACCCAATATAACAGGGTCATCTTTAAGCAGATACAGGACTTCTCCGACTCCCTGCCTCAGGTTTTGAATCCTCAAGTCATTCTCACCACTGACGCTTCCAACCTCGGGTGGGGAGCCCACGTAGCCGATCTGCAGACACAAGGCTCTTGGTCTCCAGAGGAAGCCAAACATCAAATAAATTTCTTAGAGCTTCGAGCAATAAGATACGCTCCCAGGGCTTTTCAGGATCACCTGTCAAATCAGGTCATCCTAATTCAGACGGACAACCAGGTGGCCATGTGATACATCAACAAGCAGGGAGGTACAGGCTCCTTCCTTCTGTGTCAGGAAGCTGCGCAGATTTGGGCGGAAGCTCTCTCCCATTCGATGTACCTCAGGGCCACCTACTTACCGGGAGTGGACAATGTGCTGGCAGACAAGCTGAGTCGTGTCTTTCAACCACACGAGTGGTCTCTCAACCCCTCAGTAGCGAACTCCATCTTCCAACAATGGGGATATCCTCAGACTGACCTCTTTGCGTCCTCTCAGAACCACAAAGTGCACAATTACTGCTCCCTCATTCGCAGCGAACACTCTCAGCCCAGAGACGCATTCTCCCTCTCATGGGCAACCGGTCTGTTTTATGCATTCCCTCCACTTCCTCTTCTCTCAAAGACTCTCGTGAAGTTACGTCAGGACAAGGGAACCATGATCCTGATAGCACCTCACTGGCCAAGCCACGTGTGGTTTCCCATACTCCAGGATCTCTCCATCTGCAGGCACATTCCCTTGGGAAAGGACCCGCTTCTGATCACTCAAAACAACGGGTGCCTACACCATCCCAATCTTCAGGCCTTGTCCCTGACGGCATGGATGTTGAAAGGTTAATCCTTCAGTCACTTAACCTTTCAGATCCAGTCCCCATGTCTTGATTGCTTCAAGGAAGCCTTCCACGAGAAAATCTTACTCTTATAAATGGAAAAGGTTCACATCATGGTGCACTTGTCAGTCCCTTGACCCCTTTTCCTGTCCAATCCCGAAGTTTTTGGACTATCTCTGGCATCTATCAGTCAGGTCTAAAGACATCTTCCATCAGAATGCATGTCAGTGCGGGTGCCGCCTTCCATAAATGTATCGGGAATGTCCCTATATCAGTACAACCCCTCGTAACACGCTTTTTGAAGGGCTTGCTCCATATCAAGCCACCATTACGTCCTCCGGCCCCTTTTTGGGACCTTAACCTGGTTCTCGGTTGGCTCATGAAACCACCATTCGAGCCTCTTCACTCCTGTGATCTAAAATAACAGTTAAAATTTTAAAAACAGGAATGAGATCAGACACAAGCATTCATTCACTGTTATAATAAACAAACATTATTAAACACAAATTCCATTACAATTAATTGAATAATATTTGTGTACTTGTGTAGTATTCTGTAAACAACCTACCAGGCAAGGGACGGGACAGGGTTCTGCAGATCTCCCCGAGCCACCTACCCTCGTGAAGTCTCAAATGGCGACCTGAGAATTAGAGGTATAAAGGAAAAAGAATAACATTGATTAATAATTACAACATGCCCAAGTTTTGCCTTCACCTACTAGTTTTTTCTTATGCAACATAGAAAAGTTAGTAATAAAAAAATACTATTTTATACTTAGTTATCTTTCAATGTGGCATTCAAAATCCAAATACCACAATTTCAAAACGATTAATATAAATATTAATACCCCAGATAACTTTCTTTCTTTTGTAGTCTAGTTACTAAGTAGTATAGTATACTAGTATAGGGTAAGGGTGGTACACTACTACTATTTCTGTTCTTCTAAAATATATTTATTTTAAATTATTACTGTACTTATAACTTTATATAACTCACTCTATGCTACTACTCGTACTCTATTCAATTTTCAAATATAAATAATAATTAATAATATGCACATTATTATCTCTCACTTTTCTTTTTGAGATCTTCGATCCCACGAGGGTAAGAGGCTCACCGGCAGAACTCCTCCTGGAGAGAGGCCCAGGCTGCAGACTCCCTTTACAGGTTAGGTCTGCAGCCTGAGCGGTTGTAAAGGCTCCCCTCATACAGGAGGATGGGCCGGGCCAGGAGGTCCACATCAGGCTGACTGAAGCGGGGCTTCCTGGACCTGTCAGCTGCCACCTTGGAGGAGGACGGTGGGGGAGGGGGGAATCGGACTCCCTGTCACGTTCCATCTACAATGAAAAAATAAAAAAGAAGATGAAAAAAAAAAAGTATGTGCTTTAGGACAGCTGTGTTCAGAAGCTCGAATGCAGGGGGCTGTCTCACTCATCAAGTCCCTCCCTCCCACACCCACACCATTCACTGGCTGATATATGGAGGAGGGGAGGGGGAGTGAAGGGCCAGGCAGCTCTCCCATCTCTGAAGGACAGCTGTCTGTTCAGAAGCTCAGACCTGAATGCAGGGGGCTGTCTCACCCTTCACATCCCTCCCCCCACACCCACACCATTCAATCACTGGTATATGGGGGGGGGGGGGGGGAGGAGGAGTGAAGGGCCAGGCAGCTCTCCGGTCTCTGAAGGACAGCTGTCTGTTCAGAAGCTCGAATGCAGGGGGCTGTCTCACCCTTCACATCCCTCTCCCCCCCCCCCCCCCCACACCATTCACTGGCTGGTATATGGGGGAGGGGAGGGGGATGAAGGGCCAGGCAGTCCCCCATCTCTGAAGGACAGCTGTCTGTTCAGAAGCTCAGATGGGCCATGCAGAGAAAATTGGTGAGAAAACTGTGCCCAAGTTTGCAGTTCCTGTGTTAAACTTTTTTTTTTTCACTAAAGAAACTTTACACAAAATTAAATAAAGTACTTGTCTTCAATTAATATTTATTCATATTTATTTATGCTACTTTAGTGAAACAAAACATTTAATAAAGAAACTTGCAACCTGAGCTTCAAAACATTAATATATAGAAAAACTAAAAAAAAACAACAACTTATAACCTGACTCAACATTTGTTTATACTATTTATTTACTATGTTATTAAGCCTTTCTTTCCAGCAGTCTATGCTTCCAAGTTTACTCTCCTTGTTGAATGTAACTTTGTTCTTCCTGTTCAATCTATTGTTTTTGGTTACACTCTCTGGTTCATTTCCCCAATTCGATGTAAACCGATCTGATATGGTCTTCAACCATGAAGGTCGGTATAGAAAAGTGTTAAATAAATAAATAAATAAATAAATAAATAAATAATACCTGTACTTAATTATAATTATTATACTTACAGTGGTAATTTAGAGAGCATATCAATGCACAATGCTCCAGTCTTAAGTGCGTGCTGTCACGTCTGTGTCTGGCTCCTCTGTTGCTTACTGCATGGTGAAGTAGCAAAATGGCTGCGGGGGACCCCACTGAGCATGCGCGGGTTAGTGCGCGCTAACTCGCTGTTAGTGCGCACTAACCGAAAACAGTTACACTTATGGTTCTACTTTCCCATTGGCTGTCTCCAAGGTGGAGACAGCCAATGGGGATGCAGAGCATACCTCTAGCCAACGGACACTTTCTCAATTGTTACTTTTAAACCTTTAAGAAACATTTTTCCGCAGTGCGCACTAATGGGCCTTAACGCGCACTACCGACGAGATAGTGCGCACTACCAGCGATCGCAGTAGTGCGCAGTACATATATGATATAATTGATCTAGTATATTGAATAAAGAGCTGATGTTTCTCCTCAAACCACCAAACAAAAACAACTCACAAGCAGAGAACCCCTTATTATATAGCTTAGCTAGTGAGTAAAAGTAGGAGGGAAAATAAATGTATTGGCCAATTAAAAAATACACTTACCAATTACCATATACATCTCATATAAAAGGAAGCAGGATTGGAAAATTAGAAGTGTGTGCATAATGCATATATAATTCCAGGACCCCCTTTCTAAAATGCACAGGGATTGGCAAATTCAAAACATGCACTAGCATTTCATGTGCCATTGTCTGGTAAGAAAAATAATAAACAAACAAGTTCTAGTCACATGACTGATGAGATTACTTTTTGTCAAGCTACCACCCATTCCCATTTCCCATCCCCCATATAAAAAAACACCACCTCAGTGGGAACCTTGGTAACATGAATAAATAACAAGAAGACAGCCAATAGAAATACATATTCATTCCTAAATTGACCAAAAAGTGTCAAATTAGTATCATTTTCTCTTAGTGCGCACTAACAGTGGTTATTGCGCTCTATCGCAGTCTTAGGGGGCACTACCACAAAGTTAGCGCGCAGTATAGTTCCCGAGCAGACTGCACACTAATCACTATGGGGCGGATTTTAAATGCCCTGCGCCGGCGCGCCTATTTTGCATAGGCCGCCGGCGCGCGCAAGTCCCGGGGCTTCGTAAAAGGGGCGGGGAGGGGGCGTGTCGGGGGCATTCCTGAAATGACGCGGCGTTTCGGAGGCGTGATGTGGCGTTTCGGGGGCGTTTCGGGGGCGTGGCGCCAGCCCGGGGGCGTGGTCGAGGCCTCTGGAGCAGCCCCCAGGTCGGGTGATGGCGCGCCAGCAGCCCGCTGGCGCACGCAGATTTACATCTGCTTTTAGCAGGCGTAAATCTGCCAACAAAGGTAAGGGGGGATTTAGATAGGGCTGGGGGGGTGGGTTAGGTAGGGGAAGGGAGGGGAAGGTGGGGGGAGGGCGAAGGAAAGTTCCCTCCAAGGCCGCTCCGAAATCGGAGCGGCCTTGGAGCCTCGGAGGGAACAGGCAGCGCGCGCTGGGCTCGGTGCGCGCAGGTGGCACAAATGTGCACCCCCTTGCGTGCGCCAACCCCGGATTTTAAAAGATACGCGCGTATCTTATAAAATCCAGCGTACTTTTGTTCGCGCCTGGTGCGCGAACAAAAGTACGCGATCGCGCAAATTTTTAAAATCTACCCCTATTAGTGCACAGTACGGTCTGCATCAGACTGTTACGGCACGAAACAGCGAGCACTAATCGGTGTTACTGCGCACTACGAGCTATATAGCGTGCAGTAACTCCCTTTAGTGTGCACTAATACGAAAAACGATTTTTCCTGAAAATTCGGGGAAAATGCATTTGTTTTTCATTTCTGCCAATCCATGATAAATTTGGAAATATAGTACGAATTTCCTAATTCGGCAAAATCAAATGCACATCCCTAGTGCAGGATACACCCATGCCTTATGTAAAGGATAGTAACTACTCTCCGTGCAGGTTATCCCCATGCCATATGTAAAGGATAGTAACTACCCCTTCATGCAGGTTACCTCCAGACCTTATGTTAAGGGTAGTAACTACCCTACCGTGCAGGGTACCCCCATGCCTTATATTAAGGATAGTAACTGCCCCTCCATGCAGTCTCCCATGCTGTCTTTTAAGGATAATAACCGTCGCTCCATGCAGGTTACCCCCATGCTTTCTGTTAAGGGTAGTAACTGCTGCTCCATGCAGGTTACCCCCAAGCTGTCTGTTAAGGATAGTAACTGCCGCTCCATGCAGGTTACCCCCATGCTTTCTGTTAAGGATAGTAACTGCCACTCCATGCAGGTTACCCCCATGCTTTCTGTTAAGGGTAGTAACTGCTGCTCTGTGCAGGTTACCCCCATGTTTTCTGTTAAGGGCAGTAACTGCCGCTCCATGCAGGTTACCCCCATGCTTTCTGTTAAGGTTTGTAACTGCTGCTCCGTGCAGGTTACCCCCATGCTTTCTGTTAAGGTTTGTAACTGCTGCTCCGTGCAGGTTACCCCCATGCCTTCTGTTAAGGTTTGTAACTGCTGCTCCGTGCAGGTTACCCCCATGCTTTCTGTTAAGGATAGTAATGTGTCCACTACAGGGCCTACTAAATATTGGCCTCCCTGTTTCTGTTTCTTCAGCCTGTTCTAACGTCCAGTGTCTTCGTCCGTTGCGTCTGAGTCCGATGTCTTCTGCCTTCAGACCAGAATCTGGTTGCAAGTCTTCAGAGTCCTGCTCCGAGTCTTGTTCCAGCCTCTGGCCTGTCCTTGTCTTCAGCTTCAGCCCTGCTTCTCATCTTCAGCATCTCCCAGTCATGGGTGGACCCCTAATCTTGCCTGACCCCACGCCTGGATACATTCACCTGCCTTGCCTCACAAACACGCTGTACCCCCAAGCAGAAATGTTACACCTCCTCCATTCTTCATCTTCCAACCTCAAGCCTTTAGGGATCCACAGTGTTTGTCTCAAAAGGGTGCAGGGATTGAAGAAAGGGGTGGTGTAACATTTCTGCATGGGGTAACCTGCAGGGAGCGGCAGTTACTGCCCTTAACAGAAGGCATGGGGGTAACATAGAAACATAGAAATGACGGCAGAAGAAGACCAAATGGCCCATCCAGTCTGCCCAGCAAGCTTCACACATTTTTTCTCTCATACTTATCTGTTTCTCTTAGCTCTTGGTTCTATTTCCCTTCCACCCCCACCTTTAATGTAGAGAGCAGTGATGGAGCTGCATCCAAGTGAAATATCTAGCTTGATTAGTTAGGGGTAGTAGCCGCCGCAATAAGCAAGCTGCACCCATGCTTATTTGTTTTACCCAGACTATGTTGTACAGCCCTTATCGGTTGTTTTTCTTCTCCCCTGCCAATAAGCAAGCTTCTCCCCTGCCAATAAGCAAGCTACACCCATGCTTGTTTGTTTTACCCAGACTATGTTATACAGCCCTTATTGGTTGTTTTTCTTCTCCCCTGCCGTTGAAGCAGGGAGCTATGCTGGATATGCGTGAAGTATCAGTTTTCTTTTTTTCTCCCCTGCCGTTGAAGCAGAGAGCTATGCTGGGCAGTTACTACCCTTAACAGAATGCATGGGGGTAACCTGCACGGAGCAGCAGTTACTACCCTTAACAGAAGGCATGGGGGTAACCTGCACGGAGCGGCAGTTACTACCCTTAACAGAATCATGGGGGTAACCTGCATGGAGCAGCAGTTACTACCCTTAACAGAAGGCATGGGGGTAACCTGCACGGAGCGGCAGTTACTACCCTTAACAGAAGGCATGGGGGTAACCTGCACGGAGCAGCAGTTACTACCCTTAACAGACAGCATGGGGGTAACCTGCATGGAGCAGCAGTTACTACCCTTAACAGAAGGCATGGGGGTAACCTGCATGGAGCAGCAGTTACTACCCTTAACAGAAGGCATGGGGTAACCTGCATGGAGCAGCAGTTACTACCCTTAACAGAAGGCATGGGGGTAACCTGCATGGAGTGGCAGTTACTACCCTTAACAGAAGGCATGGGGGTAACCTGCACGGAGCAGCAGTTACTACCCTTAACAGAAAGCATGGGGGTAACCTGCACGGAGCGGCAGTTACTACCCTTAACAGAAGGCATGGGGTAACCTGCATGGAGCAGCAGTTACTACCCTTAACAGAAGGCATGGGGGTAACCTGCATGGAGTGGCAGTTACTACCCTTAACAGAAGGCATGGGGGTAACCTGCACGGAGCGGCAGTTACTACCCTTAACAGAAACATGGGGGTAACCTGCACGGAGCGGCAATTACTACCCTTAACAGAAGGCATGGGGGTAACCTGCACGGAGCGGCAGTTAATGCCCTTAACAGAAGGCACGGGGGTAACCTGCACGGAGTACATGCTGTTAACCTTTATTTCCGTGCACAGAAACGGACTGACTCGGCATCCAGGTGGCTTCATGCTAGATGGTGTCAAACGCAAAACCAAAATGGCCAACCCGAGCTGCCCAGCTGCCGTCGGGTAAATGCGCCTTTAAAATGTTCTCTCGTGCGAGCCGACACCTGCTCTCCCTTCCCCCCCCCCCCCCCCCCCGTGCACTCGATCTGATTTCTCAGCACGTTTCCCCACCGCTGCCCTCCACATCTGTTCCAGTCCTGCCCAAAATCCGTTACAGAGATGGCTATGCCCCCGAGCTTAGGCTGCCGGTGCCTCCTCCCTCCCGTGACCCCGCCGGGTGAGAACACTTCACCTTTGAGCAGCAGCTTTTAGAGGCCTCCCCTCTGAGGCCTGACCCACGTGGGGACCCCCCGTAGGTAGTACAGATTGGGTGCTTCAACCATAGGGGCTGCGGGAGGGAGGGGTCCGCCCAGGCGGGAAGACGCAGCCCAAGCTCCCTAGAGGTGCCAGATCGGTCAGGGCAGAGGGAAGAGAGTGGACGGTGCAGGGGGGGGGGGGATGATGGTGAGAGAGCGAGGGAATAACGGGACATGGGGTGGGGGGGTACAGCAGGGGAGCACCGGGGGCCTGAGGTGGCAAACGGGAAGAACAGGTGCTCATGAATTGTACTGGAGAGGAGGGTCTTGGGTATCGGGGAGCGGAGGTCGTAGACGAGGAGGGGGCTCGGGGTGGACAATGGGGACCCGGCGGTTTGGTAGGGACGAGTGGGGATGTTTTGGGTGGCCTGGGGGAGAGTATGAGTGGAGGCTGTGAGACGGAGGTGGGAGAGGGGTGGAGAGGTGGTGTGAATGACCAAGAGGACTGAAGACGGGGCGAGGGGCAGTGGAAAGGGATTGGGGGGGGGGGGTGCTGTGTAGAGATTTAAGAGGAGAAGGATGGGTCCATGAAGGTGATGAGCACAGGGCTGGGGAGGCAGTGGAAAAGGGGGAAGGGGGGGAAAGGCACAGAACACCCCTGAAGCCGGGGAGAGAACGAGCGACAGGGAAGGAACCGAGGATGGTGAGGGAACGAGGTCCGGGGCTGAGTGCAGAGGCTGCTGGAAACGGGGGCTGGGGAATGGGTGAGAGACAGAGGGGGGGGGGGGAATAAGAGGCCGGGGGGAATGGAGATGGAACGGGAGGGCTGGTGGTTGAGCGAGTAGGGGGGAAATGGTCGGTTGTGAAAAGAGGGAAAGTGAGGGCTGGAGGGCTAGAGAGAGGATAAGGGTGTGAAATGTAAGCTTATGAGTGGATCGAAAAGGAGAGAAGAGAGGAATGGAGGAGAACAGATGAAGGGGAGGATCAACGTGACCGAGGTAGAGAAGAAGATAGGGGGAGAAAAAAAAATATGGAAAATAGAAGACCCTGGAAAAGACCCGTGGGGAAGACCAAAAAAAAGAGAGACCAGGACCAAACCAGTCACAAAACTAAAACGCCCAGGCGACAAAGCTAGGAGGGAAACCATTTTCTTTTCAGTTTTTAGGGAGTGGACTGTGCGTTTCGTCTCCCTTTCTCCCCCCTGGTTCTCCGATGCTGCGCTGCATGCAGGGTCCCGGCTGTTTAGGACTCCCAGTTCCGGTTTTCTCCGCATGCTCGTCTCTCTCTCTGAATTGTGAGCCCTGGTTTTGGGATTGGGTAAGGTTTAAGTCTGCGATGTTCTGCTTGAGGGACCGAGGTGATAACGCGTGCTCTTGGTGGAAGTGTCTGCAGCAGTCTGGTTTTGTCCTTTTCTACCCCGGTGGGAGGTGTGTCGGTGTTGTAGGGCTTTCCCAGGTAGGCCTGCTTGTTGGATGCCTGAGAGTTGGTGCACTATAGAGTCTTTTTTTCTTACTTCACACGTTATCTGGCAGTGGAAGGTGTTTATGTGGTTGTTACTTGGGTGACATCTCCAGAACATGAATATATATATATTTTTTGGACGATGAGTTGTAATGAGAGACGCCCCGGTCCACTGAAGTGGGGATTTCAGTGGATGCAGAGTGTACGTTACAGAACTGGAGGTGCAGGGTTAGTGGGTTAGTGGTGTTATTGATGTTATGGTCTCTTCGGGATCACGGATATTTGGATTTTGACCGTGATCCCTCTATGCAGGTCACCTCAGCCTTCTTGGAATTGCAGTGCAATTGTACCACTCCTGTTTAGGGTTGGAACCGCCATTCCCATGGACTGACTGTGCCCTTGTGGGATAGCCTGCTTTCTTAAAAGAGTCCAGCTTTATTAATATCCAGAGCAGCTTTCAGGAGAGGTAAATAATCTGCTTAACGCCAACAGTGAAAACACACACACACACACACTCACGCACACACACACACAATCACACACACACACTCACACACACACGCGCGCGCACACACACACACTCACGCGCGCAGACACACACACACACTCACACACGCGCGCGCACACACACACACACACACGCACACACACACACGCGCGCGCACACACACACATTCACTCACGCACACACACTCACTCACGCGCACACACACACACGCGCGTGCACACACACACACACACACTCACGCACACACACACTCACTCACGCACACACACTCACTCACGCACACACACACACTCACTCACTCACGCACACACACACGCGCGCACACACACACACACACACTCACTCACACACACAAACACACTCACTCACTCACGCACACGGCGTTCACTCTAAGACAGGGGATGTGTCAGGAGCTGCCTTCTCCCGCCTTGTCCTCAGCCGGGCTCATTCCCTTGTTCCTGCTCTGCAGGGTCCCGGCCCACAGAGCTCTCTCTCTCTCTCTCTTTCTGGCTTTTAAGGTGGACCTGCAATGTCCTCTTCATGGTTAGGACCGAGAGCCTTTACCCGATCGATCCTCATCCCCCCCCCCCCCCCGGTCCTGAGGCCCTGGATCCCGAGATTCTGCGCTATCCTGGGCTTTTTCCTTATAGGCCAGCGAGCTTGATGCTCTTGATGCAGAAGCAGTAAAACACTCTGACTCCGGCCTTTCCCCTTGCAATTTCGCTTCCTTAACTCCACACAGCACAATAAACCTCGCAATGCTGCCTGCCTTCACAGACTTCCCAGAGCGGCTCAGGAGCTCCTGACCCCTGGAGGGACGGGGGCTCCCTATCCCAGCTGGGCTTCCCCACTCTTCCTGCCCTCTGGCAGGTCACGCCCGCTGAGCTCCTCCTGCCCCGCAGGGTCTCGCCCACGGAGCATTAGGGGACTGAAGACGGTCCTGACATCTAGCCTGGTCTTGCACAGATTGATAGGAGAAAACTAGGGGCGCTCTCTCCCATACCCCTCCCCTCAGCTTGGACCCATCGGGCCAAGCGTCCTCGGTCGCCCCGGATTCCAACCAGGGGAGTGCTTCGTATCGCCAGTTCCCCTTCTCTGGCCTCTCACCAACCAGGCCTGAGCCCGGGGTTCTAGGGTCATGCCCAGCCCCTCCTACTAGGGTTACCCCCTAGACAGCACTGCCGCCACCACCACCCAGTGAGCTGTTCACACAGTGTGCACCCCCAGTCTTTTTACTGAGTCCTCTGCTGGCTCCGGGTTCAAATTCCACGACGGAGCTTTTTGGACGAGCTGGAGGACGTCAAGCGCTGGTACCTCTGTTACCAGCTGCGCCCGCTTCCTGGCATCCGGATTCTCCTTTCTAGAGCCACTCCTTGGCTCCTCCATATCCCCCAGTTGCTGGGGTCTTCACAGGGCCACCCCCTGGGTTACCTGTGGTCTCCTCCTCCGGGTTCTCTGCGGTGTCTCCCTCTGGGGTCTCAGCGATTTCCTCCTCTGTGATCTCTACCGCGTCTCCCGCTGGAGTCTTCGCTGCGCCTCCCTCTGGGGGGATTCTGTGGTATTTCCCTCCGGGGTCTTCGCCGTGCCTTCCCTCTAGGGTTACGATGGTACTTCCCCCTGGGATCTTGACAGCAGCGGCTCCATCTGGTTTCCCTGCCGTATCTGCGCTGCACATCCCACAGGCCAGCCTGGGCCTCCCCCCTTCTCGGCACTTTGGGTTTCTGCTTCCCGGCACGGCTCCACCCTAAGCTGGTTCCTTCCAACACAGCTCTTGCAGGATCTAAGCCCTTGGCACCCTTGCTCAGCTAACTTCTTCCCTGTGGGCTCTTGCCGCTCAGGATCTGCTTTTGACATGAGCTGGGTTGCCTCGTCCCGGGCTCCCTGACGCGGAGTCCCACCCCAGCCAGGTGCCTCCTTCAGCTGCTGTGATCCCCTCTGGGCTCTCTGCAGTTGTTATGACCGCCAGCCGCGGCAGTCCGCAACCGGGGGGGGTCACTCACCCGCGCGGCAGGCTCAGGCTCCGACGTTGGTGCCTCCAGACCTTGCCTTGGCTTCGTGGCTCTGGTGGTGTTTTGCTTTTGGTTCCTGGTTTGCTTCTCCGTTTGGATCCCTGGACTGGCTGTCGTTCCTGTTTGGCTCCTGACTCCTGGATTGGCTGCGGACTCTCTCTGATTCTCGACCCCTGGACTGGCTGCGGATTCTTCTGGCTCTCAATCCCAGGACTGGCTGAGGGGTATTCCGGCTCTTGATCCTTGGACTGGCTGCGGAGTGTGTTGGCTCTTGATCTCTGGACTGACTTCTGTTACCTCTTCGGTTTCCACGACCTGCTGGAGGCGCCAGCTTCTGTTCTCTCGACCTGCTGGAGGCGCCATCTATCTGGACTAAACGACCTGCAGGAGGCGCCTGCATCCAGATCTTCTTCAGTTACCTCCAGCGACCTTCGTGATTGGCCTCGCCTACCGACGAGAGGACTTCATCCCTCGCCGGACCAAGGGTCCACCTCCCAAGTCAGAATAGCAGTGGCTCCTTTAGGGTGACTGCCGGGGGCTTCGCTCTACTCACAGGCAGTGCAAACTCCTCTTTTGCCCAGGAGGTGCCTTCCTCTCACCTTAGCCCAGGACAGCTGGCTCTGTCTGAGGCTCTCCTCCAAGATCCTTTGTGCCTCCTGCGGCTGCTCGTGCCCGACTTGGGACGATCCGCATCAGTGCTTGCAGGTTCCCTTCCGCCACACTTCCAGACTAACTGCGTTGCGGTGCTGCTTTCTCTCTCTCTCTCTTCAGAACCTAAAGTTTGTTAGGGCCGGGCCCTGTGCACCCTCAGCAATCCCCTTCAGTCCGTGCGGAGGGATCACGTCCTGTTTCAGCCCCATGCACAACTCTGGCCTTTTTTTTTTTCTCTCTCTCTTTCTCTGCTTCACTTTTTTTTTCCACAAAGGAAAAAAAGTAAAAGAGGAACCTGCCTCACCGGCTCTTACTACTGTAAGTCCCTCACTTTGACAGAACTTGTCTCTTTAGTCCAGAGAAAACCTAAACCTGCTTCTTTCCAGGCCCTCACCGCTGCTCTCTGCTTTAAAAGCAGTTTCACTCTTCTTGTTTTTTGTTTTTTTCCTCTCTCCGTGCTCTGCAAGTCCTAGCAGCCCTGCTCGGCTGCAGTGTGCTCTGCAAGCCACACACATTCGTCTTCAGCTGCTTCTGGTAGGCGCCACAGCAAACTAACTTTTCTCCCTTCCAAACAAACTTCTCTCTTCTCTGTGCTCTGGCTTGCCTTCCAACTTCCGGCAGTCTACGCACACACACACACACACACACACACACATTTTTCTCGTTCCTTCCCACGCATGACACCATACGTGAGGACTGCCGGAGCAAAATCCTCCGGGCTGGAGCAGTAAAACACTCTTGACTCCCGGCCTTTTCTCGCTGAGCTCCTCCTGCCCTGCAGGGTCTCGCCCACGGAGCATCCTGGCATTAGGGCTTTCAAGATGGACCAGGCGTCTTGCATAGGCTTACAGGGGAAAACTAGAGGCGCGCTCTCACAAGCTTTAAGGAGAATGTGTCAAGGAGAGGTTGGAAGAAAGGGAACACGAGAGGAGTACCTGCTCCACTTTCCCAAACTGAGAAAGGTTATCAGCGGTGTACCACAGGGACCTGTGCTGTTTAACACATTTGCGGCCCAGGCTCAAGGGAGTGTGCCTGCGGTGGACTTGTGTTTAATGCTGAAAGGTTAAGAGCGCCATTCCTATCCTTTAAAGGGGGAAGGTCCTGGTTAGAGGAGTTCATCTTGAGGCCAGCAGAGAGCGGCCGGCCCATGTGAGGAGAGACAAGGTAGCCCTTCCGCTAGGGCAGGGGGTCCCCAACCCTGTCCTGGGGAGGGGCCCGCCAGCCGGGTTTTCAGGATATCCACAATGAATGTGCATGAGAGAAAATGTGCATGCACTGCCTCCATAACACGCTGTTTAGGTTTGTTTGTTTGGGTTTTTTTGCATGCACTGCCCGCACTGTGCTGAGAAAGATTTTCACGAGGACCCTGGTTGAGCACCGCTGTCTTAGAGGAGAGATGGGCGACAGAATAGAGATTTACATTCCTGAAAGGTAACAGTAAGGCCCAAGAAGCAGATTTTCTCAGCAGAAAAGAAGTTACAGAACTGGGGGTCGGGGGGGGGGGGGGGTGGTGTCAAGACAGGAAGCACCGTCCAGGGGGCTTTAGTTCTTAAAGAGATATCTTCCAGCATTCTCGGAAATCTCCCCCATTCTTTGTGCGGGACCCCGCCAGAAGCAGGCAGAGCCGCGGAGCCTCCGTGCGGGCAGGAGACGATGGTGCGGGGAAGAGGGTTTTAGGAAGTGGGCAACATTTTGGAGAATGGATGACCTATTCCAAAAGGACGGGCGCCACCTGGAGCAGAGTGGAACCGCGCTGCTGTCACTAACGTTGAAAACTAAGGTGGAACGGCTTTTAAACGGAACATGGGGGGGAAAGCCAACGATTGCTCCACAGCGCATGGTTCAGAGGGAGGCACCGTTGAAGGATACTAATGAAACAGGAGAGTTACAGCGTCCTGATAGAGAGAGGTTCCAATAAAGGCAGAGCAGCCCCAGTGTCTTTAAGTGAAGAGCAGATTGAGTCAATTAAAAGATTCCAAGTTAACCCTGCTGGGAAGGTTAAAAATACAAACAAGAATCAGACCTTTTGAAATGTCTGTAGACAAATGCCAGAAGTCTATAAAATAAGATGGGAGAGATACAGTGTACAGCACTGAATGAAGAGGTAGATATAATTGGCACCTCCGAGTCGTGGTAGGAGGAGAATAACCAATGGGACAGCGCAACACCAGGGTACAAATTAAATCACAGGGTACGGATCAAATTTGTGGTGGTTTAGTGCTCTATATTAAGGATGCCATAAGAGTCAAACAGGATACAGATCCTGAAGGAGACTAAATGTGAAATCTGTAGGGGATGGAAATTCTATATGCGATGGGGAAAGAGTATAGCAGCGGGGGGTTTATTATCCTCTGCCTAGCCAGAATGAACAGATGATGAAATACTAAAGGAAATTAGAGGTGCTGATAAATTTGGCAGAGCAGTAATAATGACAGATTTCAATTACCTCAATATCAACTGGTAAATATCACATCAGGACATGCTAGGGGGGGTTTGTAGATGAAATAAATGACTGCTTCATGGAGCAGCTGGTCCAAGACAAGAGTAAGAGTTAAGATTTTACGGTAATGGGGAAGCTTGGCAACAGCGATGATAATGCAATCAATTTGACTTAGTAACCGAAGAGAAGACATTAAGGAAAACTATTTCACTAGCATTTAACTTTTAAAAGGAAGACTATGATAAAATGAGGAAAACAGAAAAAAAAAATCTAAAAGATGCAGCTGCAAAGGTTAAGAGTTTACATCACTTGTGGACATTGTTTAAAAATGCCATCTTGGAAGCCCAGACAAGATGTATGCCACACATTAGAAAAGGAGGCAGGAAGGCCAATAGGGCTGTGCATTCATTACAAATACTGAAAATGCAATGAATGAGGCAATTTTCAGTTTGTTCCGACTGAAATGAACTGAAAACAGTCTCCTATAAAAAGGCCCAAAAATGGGTATGTTCACATTTCTGGCATTTTTTAAAAAACAGGCCCTGGCTGGGCTTTCCTGGCCAAAACACTACCTAGGTCAGGCCCAGAAACAAGACCAAACAGTTCTAGGCCCAGGCCACACCCCAGCCCTATAGCCTAGGCCAGGCCCCAGCGCTGAGGCCTAGGCCCAGACCTGCCACAGAGGCCTAGGCCTAGGCCTAGGCCTGGGGCCTGGTCCAAACCTAGTCCTGTTCAGTCCTGATGCTGGGCCCCGGCCTGGGCCTGTTCAGTTCTAGTGTTGGGTAGTTTCTTATGTTCTTATGACACGAGTACTCTCTTTACTTCCACCCCCTATGTCATGTGTCTGCGACTTGTGCATCCTCACTCTATCCTCAGGTGTTTTGAGTCCCATGTCCTGGAGTCACCACTACAGACTGATGTATGTGTTGCGGGACCCTCTCTGGTTTCTCTCCACATGCTGCCTGTAATGTAGGAATGGCTCGGACTTTGGCTCTGGAGCTTGGAGCCATTTCCAAGACCTCGAGCTGGAGTAGGGCTGATTAGTTTTTGGGGTTTTTTTTTTAAGCTATGCTTCAGAGGTGCAGCGGAACTGAAACCTCAATAGAGCAGGGCTCTTGGACTTGGAGCTGAGGTTTTGAGGCTGCTCCACTCTGCTAATTTAAAATACCGATCAACTTTACTGAAAGCAACAAAATGCAGTAGGTAATTCATTTCATGAGAGTAAAACAATCACTCGGACTTCATCTCAACTCTTTGGGAAAGAACATGCTTATTAATGTAATCTTTTGCATTTCTTGTTTTGGTTGTAGAGTTGATTATATAATCACAGAAGGTTTGAATGCCTAAGCTTGTGTGGGCATTGAGAGGGTGACAGGATGTGTGGGGGAAAAGCACTGGTGGCAAAACGTTTGTCTGGTCTAGAGTAGACACTGCTTTGGTGGGTGGATCCAGGACTCCTCTCTGTTTGACATCATGGCTGAGGCAAGTGATCAGGAAAAGGGAAATGAAGAGAGTTATACAGGTAGCTCCAGAGCTGCGGCCTGGTAAACGCAGCCGGAGCTGGTGCAGCAGTCTGGAGCTGCTCTGGAGCGCAGCAGGGGTGGGTCTGGAGTCAGCCTGGAGCTGCTGGAATTAAGACTACTGAAGCCACTCCAGATCCAAAGCTGGCAAACCCAGAGCACTGCAGAAATAACGAGAGGCAAGCAATTATTAAAAAAACGATACACAGATCAAATATAAAAAATACAATTATTTATGCACTTATCAGTATGATACTTTTGTGTTTTAAACCTGGAGCACTCCCAGCCCTCCTGTAGTATCTGCGTAGCAGGTACTCAAGTGTTCAGCTCGGGCTCTGGATCGTTTTCATTTTCACTTGGGTAAATGCTTAATAACATTTCGGGAAAAGCCAGAGAAAGGGAGAACCAAAGATATAAGTGCATTCACGCAGCTTACTCTTGAAAGTTATTTCTTCATAAATCATGAAGACCACATTAAAGCAAGTATTCATTAAGTACATGTAAATAATCCATTTACAAACAGAACCTAACTGCCCCAGTTCCTCTCCTTGGAATTCCCAGTTGTTGCTTTCTTCGGAGATTGCGCTCCTGAAATAATCTTCTGGCTCCCCTGATTTTAGGAGCTCATGACTCCATCTGAAAGGAAAATGCTTCTACAGGAGGAGTCCTGCAGCCCACTGCCCTCCTGCTCTTAGCACGGGTTTACTGCCCCGGGGCTCTGCGCTGTGTGCATCTATTCCAGTCCAGGTGCAGGCTCCCCGGCTACCCTTCTACCCTCCCCCTGCTCCCCAGTCTCTCTCAGAGGCTGCAGAGTTACCCATTTTGTTTTTTATGAACGGAACTGGACTTGGCTTTATTAATCAGCCAATTGCAACAAACCACGCCCTAGGACTACATTTCCCACAATTCCCAAAAAGCTGCGAGGATAGACAGGGCAGGACTACATTTTCCAGCGTCCATCCCAACTAGATGGGCCATAGGGTCTTTTTCTACTGTAAAATTTCGGTTTCCCGTCGATAGCAGGCTGAATTAGCCATGCTGTAATGGGACCTGTCCGTCAGGCACAGGAGGCGGAGCTTCCAAAGAGAAGTCAGAGCTCTGCTCTGAGGCTGCGCGTGGGTTCCCGCGCTGGAAAAACGACTCTCCTCAGTCTGTTTTTCCGCGCGCAGGAATCGCACGCGGAGCTTCGGATCTCCTCAGCTTCTTACACTAAAAATGTCAACATCTAATAAAAAAGATAATCCGCGACCGTCGGGGTTTAAACCCTGCAACTGTGGCAAGGTTATGTCTATTACCGATACACATGATAAATGTTATCGATGCTTAGGTCCTGACCATGACATGCCAAATTGTGTATCGTGTGGCCGTATGTCCCCAAGGGCCCGGAGGATCCGCTCTGAACGTATGGAATCCTTAAGATCCCTACAAGATACTTCCCAAGCGGTATCTGACACCAAATCATCCCCGGGACCATCAGTATCTGATCCTTCCCAGAAACGGCGAAGAAATACTAGCACCATGGTAGGTGACAGACCGGCGAAATATAAAACAAAACGATCTAATATAAGAAATAAAGGCAACCAATCCGGAAACTCTTCAGGATCAAAAAACTCTTCCGAAAGGGGCTCTATGTCACCTAATAGGAAGACAATTATATCAAAAACCAGTTCAACTGAACAAATTACTCACTTGCCAGCCCAGACCGTGCACAACTTAAAGGAACGCGGCGCACATGAAAGCCCGCCTTCTACCATGGCCCCATCGACGTCTGATGCGACGCACTCCAGCCGGCACGTCACGGCGCACGTGGCACGGCGCGACTCCGAACGCACGGGGGCCCGTGACGTACAACGTACGGGACGGCGCGCCTTGACGTGCTCTGAAGGACGCGACTCAGATCGCACGGAGCGGCACGACTCAGATCGCCCGGAGCGGCGCGACTCAGGGCGCACGGAGCGGCGCGGCTCAGAGCCCACGGAGCGGCTCGGATCGCCACACGGGACTACCCACAACAGGCCGCAGATGCAGCGTTCAAAAAAGGCGCATGCGGCGCGGACCCCGTCAACACAGGGTAAGACACCCCACTCAAAGTCTTTGGGGGGTGACTCTACGGCTCCAGGGAAACCACAGGTAAGGTTGCAATCAAAAGAAAGGCAATCTGACATAATTCACCGGCCCTTTACTGACAGACAGCAAAGTCAAACCAAAAACAGGGCAGCATCACATTTTTCCCAGACACCTGGGTCCCAGCAGTTAAGTAAATCTAAACAAAAACTGAACTTTAATTCTGGTTCAAAAAATTTGAATTCTTTGAGTACAGAAGGGAACATTTCGGATTCCCTCTCTCTTCAATCATCACCGTCTTCTACGGGACAATGTGGTTCTCACCTTTCCAGCAAAATCAAAAAGCGGAAAACATTGACCCCTTATCAGGAACCTATAGCAAAGAAGCGGACCATCCCAACAGAGTTCCACACTCAACCTTCAAATATTTTAAAAACAAAAACTCCTATATCTCATACAGCCTCTGTTGCACAAAAAATCATGCCAACAGAGACCAGAGATGCTTTGCAAACATTATCCTTAGCCATAGCAGGTTTTTATGACACGGTGACTAAGTCTTACGACCTCCCTTCTCCTGTACATTATGATACCTCCCCCTCCAGAAGTATAAGCCCTAATAAAGAAGAAGACGTACCTGAATCACCTTCAAGACCTGTACCACTACATTTATCCCCAACTAAATCGGACATGGATTTCTCCGATAGTGAACAAGGGGAACCGCCGGTCTCCCCTGAAAGTGAACAGCCTACTCCTGACACTGACCCTACACCAGACTCCTCCACTGGATACCAGTCGGATCCAGAGACAGAACATAATGAGCCTCACTCTCCACCGGAGGATCTAACATACCCAAAATTTCTTGAGAAAATGGGTAATGCACTGAACATCACAATTCAGAAACTGCCAGATCCTAGGGCGGAAACTCTAGATATTCTAAAAATTTTTGATACTCCTCATGAACCAACTGCGTTACCTCCGCACGCAGTGCTGGACTCATTATTAGAACAATCCTGGAACACTCCATTCACGGTTCCAGCGGTATCCAGGAAAATAGATATTAAATACAAATTACAAAAATCCAATTACTACTCTTCGACACAGCTTCCACATACCTCTCTAGTAGTAGAATCGGCTATGGGGAAAGCTCGTAAAACCAGATTACACTCTGCATCACCACCGTTAAAGGACATGAGAACTTTAGACGATTTTGCAAAAAGGGCTTACCAGGGCTCTATGTTGGGTGCACGCATCCACCACCATCAGTTCTATTTGGTACAATATCTTTATGGATGTGTGCAACGCCTGAAGACTGAAACAGATTTCCCAAATCTTTCCCCGGTCCAAGACCTAGAGGAAGGAATCAGACACCTTCTGCGCACAATCTACGAAGGATTTGACACCGCCTCCAGAATCTCGGCAAGTGCTATCGCAGCTCGACGCCTGGCATGGCTAAAAGCAAGCTCCATTAGAGAGGATGTGCATACCAAACTCGCTAACCTTCCCTGCAGGGGAGATAATCTTTTCGGTGAAAAATTACAAGAAACTGTGACCCAACTAAAAGAACAATCAGCGGCGGTGCAGTCCCTGACAACACAACCAACCTACCAATCGAGTAGGAGGTACTTCCCACAATACAGAAGACAATCCTTTCAACGGAAGCCTTATAGGCAATACCCATCTTATCGAACACCGTCCTATCAACCTTATAACAGGCCAAATATTCCACAAACTCAACCTCGCAGAGGGCGTGGACGTTCACAACGACCACAACAACAACAGCAACAACAACAGACGTCAAGTAAAACTTCACAGTCTTTTTAGCACTTCCTCAGCCACCACCACTCTCGCTGCAGGCGGGGAGAGTAGCCTTACATTATCAACAATGGACAGCCATCACTACGGATCGCTGGGTCCTCAACATCATTCAACACGGGTACAAAATACCATTTTCACAGCTACCAACGCTTCCCCACCCCCCTACCCGAATATACCAAGACACCACGGGGGAGATGAGACAGGAATTACAGAAGTTAGTACAACAACAAGCAGTTCAAATCCTGCCACGGAAAGTCTGGCACACAGGATTTTATTCCCCATACTTCCTCATTCCAAAAAAATCAGGGGGTTTGCGTCCGATCCTAGATCTTCGACAGCTCAACAAATTGATACCCAAGGAAAAATTCAAGATGATATCCCTCAAATCGATCTTACCCTTGATTCATCGCAATGCATGGATGTGCAGCATCGATCTCAAAGACGCTTACACTCACATCCCAATGCACCCCTCGTCTTGGAAGTACCTGTCTTTTCAAGCCCTGAATACCCACTATCAATACCGAGTGCTGCCATTCGGCCTCTCCACGGCACCCAGAGTATTCACCAAATGCATGGCAGTGGTGGTGGCACACCTTCGTCAACAAGGAATCATAATCTTTCCATACCTAGACGATTGGCTCCTGATTGCATCAGACCCCACAATATTACGCCACAATCTCTCACAAACAATCCTCTGCCTCCACAACCTCGGTCTCCTTATCAACTACCAAAAGTCCAGGTTGCAGGCAACTCAGACCATACAATTTATAGGTGTCATCCTAGATACAGTCAAACACAGAGTCTTTCTTCCCCCAGAAAGAAAGACGGTAATGAAGAACATATTTCGCAGTCTACAGAACACACCAAACCCAACGGCCCGCCAAGTCTTGGTCGCATTGGGTCACATGGCGGCGGCAATCCACGCTGTAAAGAATACACGCCTCAAAATGCGGCACATCCAATGGCACCTCCGTCGTCAATGGAAACAACACTCCCAACCACTATCGTGGAAAATATATATGACAACGACAATGATCAACCAACTCCAATGGTGGCTCCAAAGACACACTTTATCGAGAGGAGCGTCGTTCACCCTCCTTCCACACAACGCGGTACTCACAACGGATGCCTCCAGGAAGGGTTGGGGAGCCCATATGGACACCTTCCAAACACAAGGGCTATGGTCGCGAACAGAACAGTCTTTTCAGATCAACCTACTAGAACTGCGAGCGATACGATATGCGCTACGCACCTTCCTTCCGTATCTCCAGGGCCGCAGACTCATGGTCTACACCGACAACCAAGTCGCTATGTTTTACATAAACAAACAAGGGGGCACGGGATCTTGGCCATTGTGCAGGGAAGCGATATGGATCTGGACATGGGCGTGCAAACACTCCATCCACCTCCAGGCCACTTACATTCCAGGGATAGCCAATGTCCAAGCGGCAGGCTCAGCAGAATCTTCCATCCACACGAATGGGAACTCCACCAAGAAGTAGCGGACTCCATCTTTCACCAATGGGGCCGACCTGCCATAGACCTCTTTGCGACCGAACACAATCGGAAAGTAGAGAAATTCTGCTCAGTTTGGCCCAGTCACCAACGTCAAACACAAGATGCCTTTCTACTTCCGTGGTCACAACAACTCATGTACGCGTTTCCCCCAATTCCGCTGATCACACGTACGCTACAAAAATGCATCCTGGATTCAGCGCAACTAATACTAATAGCACCGGCGTGGCCTCGCCAGCACTGGTACACGCATCTCTTACACATGTCCGTAGAAACACCCATTCGCCTACCACTGCGAGTAGATCTACTATCGCAGGACGAGGGCACGCTTCTTCACCCGCTTCAGCAATCCCTACACCTCACGGCATGGAGACTGAACGGATCCTACTTGCAGAACAAGGCATATCGTTAGTAGTTCAGGATGTAATTCTGGAATCACGTCGGCCATCGACAAGAAAGAATTACCATCTCAAATGGAAAAGATATGTTATTTGGTGCACAGCTGAATGCTTAGAACCTTTGTCATGTCCTCCGGCCAGACTTTTGGACTACCTTCATACCTTGTATACCTCAGGTTTAGCACCTACTTCGGTACGAGTTCATCTAAGTGCCATTGCAGCGAGACACAGGCTCTACAAGGGGCAGTCCATTTCCTTACACCCCGCAGTATCAAGATTTTTGAAAGGCCTTAATAATTTAAGGCCCCCGATTACTAAGCCACCAATACCATGGGATCTCAACATCGTATTGGAACAATTGATGCTCTCCCCATTTGAGCCCTTACAAACGGCTCATCCAAAATACCTCACGTGGAAGGTAGTTTTTCTGGTGGCCATCACCTCGGCAAGGCGAGTCAGCGAACTGCAAGCTTTGGTGCATTACTCACCGTACCTACATTTCTACCCACAGAAGGTAGTCCTTCGTCCCCACCCCACCTTTCTCCCAAAGGTGGTGACGCCATTCCACCTAAACCAGTCCATCGAACTGCCTGTTTTCTTTCCTGAACCACATGCTTCGGAGCGAGAAAAGAGATTACACACTCTGGACTGTAAACGAGCGCTTGAGTTATACACCTTACAAACTCAATCCCCTAATCGTCCTTCCCAATTGTTTGTAACATTTAATCCAAACACCCCAGGGAAACCTGTGGCAAAGAGAACCATAGCGAGTTGGCTCGCCCAATGTATACAGTTTTGTCACACCAAACAGCAATGTACACTACTTTCTAGGCCAAAAGCACATCAGACAAGAGCGATGGCAGCGTCCACAGCTTACCTCGCTAAAGTGCCTCTCTTGGATATTTGCAAATCAGCTACGTGGGCATCTCTCCATACTTTTGCAACACATTACTGCCTAGACCAGCACACGTCTCAGGACACAAGACTGGGACAGGCAGTTTTAAACTCTCTACTGAAATAAACCAATTAGCTCGACTGACACACTGAGCATCACGATAGACACTCTAATTAAATTGCGTGATGCAGAGCTTTGCACTCCCATTACAGCATGGCTAATTCAGCCTGCTATCGACGGGAAAAAGCAAGTTTGCTTACCGTAAACGGTGTTTCCGTAGATAGCAGGATGAATTAGCCATGCTTACCCACCCACCTCCCTGTCAGTCGTCTTTACGTGCTCACGCTTGCTATATTACAGACTGAGGAGAGTCGTTTTTCCAGCGCGGGAACCCACGCGCAGCCTCAGAGCAGAGCTCTGACTTCTCTTTGGAAGCTCCGCCTCCTGTGCCTGACGGACAGGTCCCATTACAGCATGGCTAATTCATCCTGCTATCTACGGAAACACCGTTTACGGTAAGCAAACTTGCTTTTTCTAACAGTTCCTTGTGCAGCGGCTGCAGTTCCCACTTCCTCTTCCTTGGTGATGTCACTTCCTGCTGGAAGGGGGCGGTGCTCCCTGGACAGAAGGTGGTGCTGAGACCGGAACAACAGAGCTAAAGCTTCTCCCAACCATCCCCAGGGTCGGTGCAGGGAGGGAGCCGGGGCTGGAAATCCTGCTCTGGAGAAGGGGCAGGAGAATGGCTGCAGGGCTTTCTGCTCAGCAGGTAGGAGGGGGGCAGGGGATGCAGCCTGGGACTGATCCCATCCCCCCACCCCAGGGACCGTGCAGGGAGGGAGCCGGGGCTGGAAATCCTGCTCTGGAGAAGGGGCAGGAGAATGGCTGCAGGGCTTTCTGCTCAGCAGGTAGGAGGGGGGCAGGGGATGCAGCCTGGGACTGCTCCCATCCCCCACCCCAGGGACCGTGCAGGGAGGGAGCCGGGGCTGGAAATCCTGCTCTGGAGAAGGGGCAGGAGAATGGCTGCAGGGCTTTCTGCTCAGCAGGTAGGAGGGGGGCAGGGGATGCAGCCTGGGACTGCTCCCCCTCCCCCCTCATGTGCTGAATCCATTCCTTGGGTTCTTTATTCCCTGCAACCCCTCAGGCTCTTCTTCCTGCTTCTCCTCTCCTCACACTGCAGTGGCTCCTCTGGCATTTTCAGTTTCTGCTGCAAAATGTATTCAGTTCTCCTTTTTCTCACCTCTTTGTACACTGCAACGTCTTGTTTTAAAGGATTTGCTAGGGTAACATTGGACTAGTGGAGATTGGACTAGTTCCCCCTGCTGTCTGACTCCGTTTTGTATGGGTTGCTCATTACATGGACAAAATTAATTGGATAAAAAGAGGCAGTGATGGAGGCATTCAGGGGTGATGAAGAAATGTTATCTGACTAGAAAGAGCCCTATCCTATAGTTACCTGGGAAACTTTGTCTGTCTGTGTTCAGTGCATGACTTAGCCAGGTAAGTTCCTCCTAAAGTGCTGATAACTAGAAAGGAATCACTCACCACACCTCAATGGGGTCCTTTATCCCATCATCTTGTGTTAGAGACAAAAACTCAGCATTAATCTACAGTGGCCAATCCCAACGAAATTCCAATGTGTTAAACCACCCGAAAGTGTAAAAATCATCCCACGGTTGTGAGCTGTAAATACACAACATCTAGCTCTGCCTAAATCATTAACATAATGTCAGATTTATTACTTGCATTATCTTCCCCCTTTATTATTTGTACTATTTAAGTATTAGTGGTGGTTTTGCACACGACAGTTTGTAATACCTTTTCCCTCTAGATACTCGGGTAACGTGATGGTTTGTTAGTATTATCTTGTTCCTCTAGATACCCAGGTGACGTGATTGTTAGTATTACCTTGTCCCTCTAGATACCCAGGTAACGTGATTGTTTGTATTACCTTGTCCCTCTAGATACCCGGGTGACGTGATTGTTTGTATTACCTTGTCCCTCTACATACCCCGGTGACGTGATTGTTTGTATTACCTTGTCCCTCTACATACCCGGGTGACGTGATTGTTTGTATTACCTTGTCCCTCTACATACCCGGGTGACGTGATTGTTTGTATTACCTTGTCCCTCTACATATCCGGGAGACGAGATGGTTAGTATTACCTTGTCCCTCTACATACCCGGGTAACGTGATGGTTTGTTAGTATTACCATGTCCCTCTAGATACCCGGGTAACGTGATGGTTTGTTAGTATTACCATGTCCCTCTAGATACCCGGGTAACGTGATGGTTTGTTAGTATTACCATGTCCCTCTAGATACCCGGGTAACGTGATGGTTTGTTAGTATTACCATGTCCCTCTAGATACCCGGGTAACGTGATGGTTTGTTAGTATTACCATGTCCCTCCAGATACCCGGGTGACGTGATGGTTTGTTAGTATTACCATGTCCCTCCAGATACCCGGGTGACGTGATGGTTTGTTAGTATTACCATGTTCCTCCAGATACCCGGGTGACGTGATGGTTTGTTAGTATTACCATGTCCCTCTAGATACCCGGGTGACGTGATGGTTTGTTAGTATTACCATGTCCCTCTAGATACCCGGGTAACGTGATGGTTTGTTAGTATTGCCTTGTTCCTCTAGATACCCGGGTAACGTGATTGTTAGTATTACCTTGTCCCTCTAGATCAGTGGTTCTCAACCTTTCTAATGCCGTGACCCCGCAATACAGTTCCTCATGTTGCGGTGACCCCTCGCCCCGCAAGGGCGGGGCGAGGGTGGGGCTTTGGTCATATGGGGGCGGGGTTATGGATGGGGTTGGATTTTAGTGCATACTTATTTATTATGACATTTATAAACAGAACCACCATTCCTCATAAACAATAAAATTAAGAAACATAAAGCATCAGTTATAATAGTAAAACCATACTAATAAAAGAATATTTTTTAAAATTACTGATAAAAGAATTTCTATTAATTAAAATCATATACATTTTTATAATTTCCCAAACACCAATAAAATATTGCAAAACAGCACATATATCAAATAACACACAATAATTAAAACTAATAAGGATTTTAAAAAGCCCCTGCTGTCCATACGTGGGAGCTCTTGATTTCCAGTCACCCTGATATTGTCGAGGATTAGGAGGTTATCCTCTCTCTCTCACACATACACTCACATGTCCATTCTCTCTCACACATACACTGTCACATACTTACACATTCATGCTCTTATACCCACCATAACCTCTCGCTCTCACAGACACTGATACACTCTCAGGGTGTAAGACACTCTCTCTCCCCCCCCCCCCCCCCACACACACACTCTTACTCCCCTGGATTTTCTCATACACACTCATGCTCTCACTCTTACTGGCTCCCTCACAACCTCAGAGCCTCTCAGATAAAACTCTATGCAGCAGAAATAATGCTGAATGTTTAGAATTGTGTTATGCAGACTAATCTGGAAAATGCACTAATTTCTACATGAGTCATAATGAATCAGTCCTCAGCTGCAGGCATCAATTGATTATCCTGGCTCCCTTTAATGTTTGCCAAATACAGTTCATGTGTAACAGCAATCCTAATTCTCCACCAGATCAAGCTGATTTCACATCCCACTTCATACTTTGTCACCTCCAGCTGAGTCAAACAATTAATCTAATTACTGCCACTGCTGTATTGGGGAGGCACTGATTGCTGCTATTGGCACTGAAGCCCATTCTGCTGCCTCCTGTGTGCAGGCCCCGTGGGTTTCCACTTCCTCCATGTTGATCTCGTACATTGTGAGATCCGCCATAGAGAAAGTGCTTCTCTTGCACATTCCCAAAGATTACATGTACCAATCAGTAAAAAGTAATTTATTTTTTTTTTTACATCTGCTTCCCTTTCTTATTTTTTTGCCATTTCCTTTTATATTGCCTTTTTTTCTATTTCTTTTCTCTCCACCTGTCTTCTTCCTTCAAACACACAGGTTCTCATTCTCACATGCATTTCTCTCTCACACACACATACACACACAGGCTCTCACTGTCACATGCTCTTTCTCTCATGCAATCATTCATACACACAGTCTCTCACTGGCACAGGCTGTCTGAGTCTCACACAGAGGCTCTCTCACACCCCCACATGCTGCCTTGCTCAAGCACAGGCTCTCACTCTTACATGCTGTCTCTTTCACACACACAGAGGCTCTCACATGCTGTCTCTGCAAACACACACAGTCTCTCAACTCACTCTCACACACAATCTCTCAACTCATCTCATACTCGCACACACCTCTCTCTCACCTCTGGGCCTCTTCTTTACGGGTTGCCACAGGATGGGCTCTGCAGCGGCCCTAGTCTTCCCGGCCCCGCTGCGCCTCTTCTGCACGCGGCTGAAGCGCCTCTTCTACCCACGCGGCTGACGCGCCTCCTCCTTCCTGCCCGTGCGGCTCCGGCAACATTTGTCTTCCGGGGCAGGAAGGAAGTAGGAGGAGCACCTGCAGTGGCTGATACACCTCCTTCCTGCCTGCGCGGCTCCAGCAACATACGTCACTGCGACGTGCTAGCTTTTTGGGCCATGTCTCTTCCCTTTTGGGGTTGGAGGAGGCAGGTCTCCAGCTTCGCCCCGCCTCCCTGCAGCAGCCGCGGCGCCACGGACCGCAAAAAAACCCCCCAACGGCCCGATACTGGTCCGCGGACCGGTGGTTGGGGACCCCTGCTTTAGGCGACCCCTGTGTTTTGGTCGTTCGACCCCCGCCGGGGTCGTGACCCACAGGTTGAGAACCGCTGCTCTAGATACCTGGGTAATGTGATTGTTAGTATTACCTTGTCCCTCTAGATACCTGGGTAACGTTCTTGCTCACGGCCTGCAGAATCTCTAGCTGTTTGGTTTTTGAGTGGGGAGGTGGAGTGCAGTGGTTAGAACTGGAGATTATGAACCAGAGAGCCAGGGGCCAACTCCTGTTTCTCCCCGTCTGCTCCCCGTGACCTTGAGCAAGTCACTTTCCCTGCATTACCTCAGGGGTGATTTACTAAGCTGCAGTCATGAAATATTATACAGTAGATGCACTTTTGTGCACTATTTTCGTTTTTGCTAATTTCTAGGGAAACAAGGAAATCCCCTTGCGTCTTTCTTGCTGCATCTCTGCAGGGACTCAGAGGAATCGGTGCCCATGGATTCCCCCAGTCTGAGGATGATAGATATGAAATAAAAATAAAGTATATATATCTCACTAGGTATATGTTAAAGATAAACCTTTACATTTTCCCCTCTCTGAACCAGCAGCAACACTGGGAAAACAATTGTGGAAAACATAAGTGCATGGAATCAAGGAAAAAGTGTTGGTTTTTTCTGTGATAAGCAATGCCTAACCATGAGACAGAGAGCTTGCAATCTTACGGTGTTAGGGATTATGGGACACTGCCATCTCTTCAGACCACAGTAAAAAGTAAAGGTTTTCATTTATTCAGGAAAATCATTGGGAATGAGTGACCTTAGGAAGCGGGTGCAATTGTCTGAATACAATTTTCTAAAAGGCCCAGAAGGAACTGGGCAGAGGGTACTGGTTTGGGTCACTTAGCGATGCCTTAAATCCACCTGATCAGGCTCCCAGGCCTGCTGGGGATGCAGGCAGGTGAAAGATCTTCCTGGCGAGGTCTGCTGGGGCCGCGTCCCTCTCCAGGAGCTCAGGAAGGTGCAGAACAGTCACAGGAAGAAGAGCTCTGCGAGTGCTGACAGCAGGGCCCCAGAGACCAGGAGGGGCGCAGGCCCTTGTGGGAGAAAAGGAGGGCCTAGCGAAGTAGGTGGAGGAGCAAATCGCCCATGTTATCCCGTTATTTGGGAAATAGTTCCATTACACAGCCTTTATAAGCTGCTCAAAATGTACACTTCACTGGCTTTAGGGAAAGCACATTTCACATGGTGGTGTTCACGGTCCCCCGACACAGATCGGGTTTTATTAACTGCGTCGAGGGGGGGGGGGGGGCCTGATCTGCAAATAGAGAAATAAAAGCATAAACATGGCCTTCTCGACCCTCCTCCACTAAAGGAACATATTATTATATCAAAAAGCCCTCACCTCGCTGAACAGCAGCGCAAATTTAATGCAAACCAGCGAAAAGAATTTAGCTGCCAGCAAATCCCTATTAAAAGAAGGCTACACAGCTAACCAGCCAGATACAAGGACAGATAAACAGTGCAATTATATCAGTTTAATGAAACGCATGAAAGAAGAGACAGCAAAAATATTATTGGAGAAGTAAAAAAAAAAAACACAAACAAACCAGGAAATTGTTTCAGTGTCCAAAGCAAAAAAAGGAGTTGATGACGAGATAAAAATCCCTAATAACGATATAGAAGGGCTCGGAACATATAAACACAATTTTAACTGTGGGAATCTACTGCAGAAATACCTTACCTGATAATTTCGTTTTTCTTCGTCTAGACAGATGGACTCAGGACCAGTAGGTTTATGCTCGCCTGCCAGCAGGTGGAGACGGAGCACCTAGAATTGGAGAGACCGGATTGTGGGAGCTGAGGTCTAGAAGGCTCACGGTTTCCGCTAGAGTCCTCTGCTGGGGGTAGTGTTACAAATTTGCCAGTAAACCTTCAGGTCTTTTGCTGCTAGATAGAGTGAGGGGGCTATGAAAGCTCAAACCAAGAAAACTCGCAGTATCCTCTACTAGGGCTGTTTGGGAAAAATATGAAACGAGCCTTCTAGTTCTCTGCAGTTAGAAATGGTGAGAGAGCTATGAAAGCTAAAGCTTGGACATCTTGCTGTGTTCTCCGGAGTCCTCTGCTGGGGCTGCTAAGAAAAATACGCAAACGAGCCTTCAGGTTCTCTGGTGCAAGAAAGAGAGTGCAGGGGCTGTAAAACCTGAAACCAGGATGGCTCGCGGTGTCCTTTGGAGTTCTGTGCTGAGAAAAGTATGCAAATGAGATTTCAAATCCTCTGGTGTTAAAATAGAGCGCGAGGATTGTGAAAACTGAAACCTTGATGGCTCATGGCACTCCCTGAAGTCTTCTGCTGGGGCTGCTGGGAAAAGTATGCAAAGGAGATTTCCAGTTCTTTGTGGCTGGAAACAGTATGTGGACTGTGAAACCTGAAATGTAGATAGCTCATGGTGTCCTCTGTACTGCATGCTGGGGCTGCTGGCAGAAGTATGTGGACGAGCCTTTCAGTCCTCTACTACAGACACAGCACTATATCCAGGTGCACTTAGGAGGAAGTGGGGGGTCTGTAAGTCTGTCTGTAGCAGAGGACTAGAAGGCTGATCTGCAGACTTTCTCCACGAGCATTCTAGGCTTCAGCTTCCACAGCACCCAAACTATTTCTAACAGAGATTTGTAAAGCTTTTTTTTTACATATCTTTCTGAGCAGCCCCATCAGAGGACTCTCCAAACCATGTAGATTCTAGCTTTTGTAACCTATTTTGAACACAAGAGGATCTGAAAACTTATTTGTATATTTTTCACAGCAGAGGATTCTGGAGGGTACCACAGGCTGTTTGTGCTTCAGCTTTCTTATCCCCCAGGCTTTTTATACCTGCAGAAAATTTGAAGTCTCATTTGCATGGTTTTTTTTCCTAGCAAAGGACACTGTGAGCCATCTAAGTAATTCACAGCCCCCATCCTCTTTCTAGTACCATGAATCTTAGGGCTCATTCGTATGCTTGCCCCAGCAGAGGACTCTAAAGAATACGGAGCTGTCTATTCTTCAACTTCCAAATCTCCTGCACTGTTACCAGCAACAAAGAACTGGGAGGCTCATTTGCATGCTTTTCCCAGCAGAGAATATCAAAGGACACTACAAGCCTTCTAGATTTCGGCTTTCACAGTCCCCCAGACTTTCTTTACTTGCAGAAGACCAGAAAGTTCATCTGTTTGCTTTTCCCAGCAGAGTAATTCAGGAACGCTATAAACCATCTAGGTTTCAGCTTTCACAGCCCCTGCACTCTTTCAAACAACAGAGGACTTGAAGGCTCATCTGAATACTTCTCTCAGCAGCCCCAGCAGAGGATTCTACAGAACATCATGAGCCATCTAGACTTCAGCTCCCACAGTCCTGCTTCTACATCCCCCTTTATTTCCTGCAACAGCTGATCAGAAGGCATGCAGAAAAAAACACCACTTCTATAAATTTTCCACAACACGTTTATTGGATATAGGGAGCAGAGCGGCTCTTTCTCTGCTCTGTCTCCTCCCTTCTTCCCTGCAGGATTCCTGGAAGGGGAGGGGCTGGATTAGGGAGCAGAGCGGCTCTTTCTCTGCTCTGTCTCCTCCCTTCTTCCCTGCAGGATTCCTGGAAGGGGAGGGGCTGGATTAGGGAGCAGAGTGGCTCTTTCTCTGCTCTGTCTCCTCCCTTCTTCCCTGCAGGATTCCTGGAAGGGGAGGGGCTGGATTAGGAAGCAGAGCGGCTCTTTCTCTGCTCTGTCTCTTCCCTTCTTCCCTGCAGGATTCCTGGAAGGGGAGGGGCTGGATTAGGGAGCAGAGCGGCTCTTTCTCTGCTCTGTCTCCTCCCTTCTTCCCTGCAGGATTCCTGGAAGGGGAGGGGCAGGATTAGGGGGCAGAGTGGCTCTTTCTCTGCTCTGTCTCCTCCCTTCTTCCCTGCAGGATTCCTGGAAGGGGAGGGGCTGGATTAGGGAGCAGAGCGGCTCTTTCTCTGCTCTGTCTCCTCCCTTCTTCCCTGCAGGATTCCTGGAAGGGGAGGGGCTGGATTAGGGAGCAGGGCGGCTCTTTCTCTGCTCTGTCTCCTCCCTTCTTCCTTGCAGGATTCCTGGAAGGGGAGGGGCTTGATTAGGGAGCAAAGCAGCTCTTTCTCCTCCCTTTTTCCCTGCAGGATGCCTAGAGGGAAGGCACTGGAGCAGAATGACCCTGCTGTTCTGCCTCTTGCATCTGAAAAGAAATAGTGGAGAAACTCTATTCCAGACTATTTCCCCACAAATTAAGCTTCCATTTTATTATATAATGATTTATTCAGGCAGTGACATTTGATATTCTGTGTTTCTGGTATTAGAAAATCTCTTTGCAGTTTGATTTGCAGGCTCTAGGGTTCATGGAGGAAACTGACTCTAGGCAACTACCCAAAGGAGAAAAAGTGTGACAGTGCCTGGAGGAGAGGAAAGTTTTCATCCTCTATTCAATAATGTGAGGAGAATAAATCCAGCTGAGATCTAATGCACGCTGAGTCCCTCCACGTGTCAGTGAGTGTTTCTGGTTTGTGTTTCAGGTGCCGGTGACGTTTGAGGACATTGCTGTCTATTTCTCCCAGGAGGAGTGGGGGTATTTAGATGAAGGGCAGAAGGAGCTTTACAGGGAGGTGATGAAGGAGAATTATGAAATCCTGATCTCCCTAGGTAAAGATTGCATTATCTGCATTTTTAACAGACCCAGAAACTGATTTACTGAAGATTATTAGTCCTTTTTCTCCTTACTCCACTCCTGCATTCCTCTGAGTCTGGGCCGGTACCTGAGATTGGTTGTTTGGGTCTTTTCACTTGACCAGTCATTCAGTTATTGATCCCATGTTTCTGCTGAGATAAGGAGCCACAAAACAGACTTACATATATTTTGATATCTCACCTGAGGGCACTTGCTACTGAGCTTCCATAAAGTTACGAATATAAGAAGTGTCATGCAGGGTCAGACCAAGGTCCATCGAACCCAGCATCCTGTCTCCAACAGTGGCCATTTCAGATCACAAGTAGTCGACAGATCTCCAATAGTTGAACTATATATATATATATTTATCTTTATTACATTTTCAACAACCATGAACAGTTGACCATGTTTACACCCATGTATCGTAGTTATCATATTGCCCCCCCCAACCATCCCCTATCCCTCTATCCAACATAACACTGAAGAGGCGATTTAACGCATGCTAGAGAGTTAACAGTCGCCATCAATTTAAAAACCAGTACCCAAGGATGTCCACTTCCTGCTGCTCGCAAAGGCATGTCAAGAAGATTATCAAACAGCTTCCCCGTACTTGCCTTGTAATGCTTTTGGGAGGTGTTCATTGAATGGACCCCAGATTTTTGAGAAGGCCACTTTCTTCCGCTGCGGGGAGAGAATCCATGTGCGATGATCAATGTTTAGGACAATTAGCATTTCAGCATGCCAAAAGTCCATCATTGGGGAATCATGCTGAATCCATTTAGATAGTATATGTTATGATTCAGAAAGTGGACCTCTGTTCCGAGGTAGAGTCAGCGCTACCGAAAAAGGAAATCAACCCTCTTCGGTCTCTACCGTCGGATGGCAAGGCCTGTTGAAGATGTTTAGATGAAGACTTCACCCTGGAGGCTCGTGATCCCCGCCCCAGGAGGAGCCCGTAGGGATATGGCCGCTGGGACTTAGGAGACTCCCTGAAGAGTGAAGATGGTCTGGATGCAGGCGCCTCCTGCAGGTCGTGGGTTCCAGACGGCTGGCGCCTCCAGCAGGTCGTGATCAGTCTAGGAGTATACATCAAAAGATAGTCCAAAGCCGGTCCAAGGGTCAAAGTCCAGAGAGAGGTTGAGAGCCGGTCCAGGAGCAAAGAAGGAGAAGGGTCCAGAGCCAGTCCAAGTCAATAACAGAAGATTACCACCACTGGTCCGATTCTGCAATCTATTTTCAAATCGGTAAAGTTGTTCTGATTCAACAACCAATCGCCCAATACCCTCACTGAGACTGCTAAGGAATACAATGAAAATTTGGAACTCCCATACCACCCTTATCCTTAGGGGCAGATAATGTCTTCTAAGAAATTCTGGCCTTTATCCCATTCCAAAAAAAAGCCTCCCAAACAGGTGACTTAATTAAAAATATTAGTTTGATTAAAGTGGCATGGGCAACATTTGAATTAAATACAATAATTGAGGGTCCAGCATCATTTTAAACAAAGCAATTCTACCTTGGCAGAAAGTGGGAGCTCTCAAGCCTAACTTGGAATTTTTTTTAACTACCGGACTGTAATTAAGACCATACCAACATATATGGGCTCTCTATGGAGAGATCTCTAACTTGATCAGGGCCCCATCTAATCAGAAAACTCCATCAATTACCTTTAAGATGACCCATTATGTCTAACACTTCAGTTTTGTCTAAGTTTAGTTTAAAGCCAGATATGTCCTCGTACTGTGAGAATAACGTAAGAGCAACAGGTAAGGGGACTGTAGCATTGGAAAGCAATAAAAGAATATAATCTGCAACAGGGATGTAATAGATTCCTTGTTCACTTGGATTCCTGTTAGTAAAGGAGAATTTTTGTTTGCATATAAAAGGCTCAACAGAATAAATAAAGGGGAAAGAGGACTACCTTGTCTTGTGCCTCTATATAAATTGAACTGATCTCTGAAAGTGCCATTTATACTTATCCTGGCACATGGATTAGCTAACAAGGGCTGTATAAATTCAAAAATTCTACCAGAAAATCCAAAAGCACGTCAGCTTTCAAATAAATAAGGCCACGCCAAAGGGATCAGGTATCAGACTGCGGCATGGACAAATACAGAATCAAAGGCGAAGTCACACAAAAATTAAACCATGCCACTCTATTGAAAGCCTTTTCGGCATCACAACTCACAAGCAATGGGTCACAGATAACTCCGGTGTGACACTGAGACAAAGTTGCACAGACCTTATGAATATTAACTGAAGATCTTCGCCCATAAGCGCGTCCCACCTGATCCCTACTAATTAATTTTGGAAGAATAAATTTGAACCTGATGGCCAGAATTGTCGCAAAGATTTTAATGTCCAGATTTAACAATGATAAAGGCCAATATGAGGCAGGAGATAAAGGAATCCTTTCCCATCTTCGGGATAACAACAATAGCTGCTTTCTTTAAGGATACTGGCATACACCCCTTATCGCTTATAGCTTCTAAAAGGGCTTTTAGTGAATTCGAAACCATCTTCCTTAAGGACTTGTTAAAAGTATTATCCAAGCCATCTAACCCTGGTGATTGTGTGAGGGAAGAGATTTAATATCCCAGAGAACTTCAGACTGTGTAAAGTATCTTCCCATGCTCACTGCATCACGTGACTTCCCCACTTTAATGGTTTCATGGTCTCTTGCACATTTTCTTTGGACCTCGTACCCTTATGGATCTTGCCATTATTGGTCTTCTGGGATATTCAACCTTTGATGGATTGTACCACAGCAAAAGTCAAGGTCTGGGCTACAGAGGTGCAGCACTCAGAAATACCAGGATTGTGTTCCTTTTTACTTCTGAGGTAATGGAGCCAGTATTACTAAATACTGATTCAGAAGGAGAATTATGTCCTACATTCCTGAATCATATAATATTGCACAGTTGCTGGCTAAAGAGTATTTCATGCCTCTAGTCAGTAGCATCTTAGCCTGCAGTGAAAACCTAATCTGAGCCAAATACATCCTTCAGAGATAACATCAGGGATCCTCTAAGGAGTTTTCTCTGCCTTCTCTCTGCATGCTTGTCACTTTATTTGTTGCCCTTTGCCCCTCATTTTGGAGCCTTGGGGTGCTCTTTCCACCTTTTATGATGCTTTAGTTTCTTCTTGCCACTCTATCAGTTGCTTTCACCCTCTATCACGCCCTAGAGGGATTTTCTGCCTCTTCTGGTTCTTTCTTCCATCTTCATTGTACTCTAGCTATTTATACCACACATGGTGCCATTTTGCCCTTCTCATATAGCCTTGGAGGGTTCATACCAAACTTGTTGCTACACTCTTTTGAGGCCCACTCTAGTTATCTTCTTTCTTGGTTATACTGGGGTGCTGTGTCCCCAGATCAGAATGAGATGGTCAAATAATACAAGTTTCTCTTCCGAAGACATCTATTTTAGTCTTTCATTTTCATCTTTCCTTCCAGTCCCAGCCTGGTTCTCTTCTCATACCCTGCTTGTTTGTTGATGATACTAGGGTGGTTTATCCACAAAAACCCTCAGTCAATAGGAAGAAATACAAACAGAACAGAAAACATAGAAGACATATTCTGAGTGTGGTTAGAGTTTGTCAGACAGATTTAATTTATACAAAACCAGACAATCAGCATATAGAACAGACAATTACAGAATATGGCAAATGGTTTCTGAATGGGGAATCCGCACCACTTTCCAGGAAAACCACATTACAATTATTTGAGAAATCATTTAGATGTCCTGCTTGTGATAACGTGCTCGATTCACAAGACAATCACTATTCCACCCAGCAGCTAGATCAAGTTCCAGCTGAGAATGTAATCAAAGCTTATTTCTAGAAAACGATACTTATCCCATTCATTTTCAGGTACTGATTATGACAATTAGTAAATGTGCTTGAACAGAGTGACGGGCATCTCCCATGCCACTCTGCCTTACTGCTATGCCCCTCATGCTACACCTTCGGGGACTTTGTGCCATTCGGCCTTGCTGCCATGCCCAGATGTTACACCCTGGGGTTCTTCCTGTCACTGATCCTTCCTGTTATACTGCAGCTCTTGCAGCTTGAGGTGTTCTTGCCAGACTCGGGGCTGCTGTGCACCTCTGTTGTTCTTTTGAAATCTTGATGCCATTCTTTCTGACTTTTGGTCCCTTTAGCAGTGCCTTGGGATTTTTCCTCCCACTTTTTCTGCTTCATTCCCCTTCATGGTGCCTTAGGGTGCTGATGCCACTTTTGGTGCCACTCTGCCTCTCGTGATGCCATCAAGGGTTCATGTCACTATTACTGGGGTCCCCTTTTGGCACCTTGGGGCTTCCTTCCTCCTCTTGCTGCTTCGTTGCTGCTCTCACGGTGCCTTGGAGAACTCCTGCCAGTGCTGGTACCCCCTTTGCCCCTCTGCAGAGCCTTAGGCTATTTATGCCACTTTTGGTGCCACTTTGCCACAGTCTAAATACTTTGCAGTTCTTTTCACCTTCTGATAATTTCTTCCTCCAAGTTTCATGAGAATTGATAAGAAAACCACTTTTCTGGAGCCCAAAAAGGATTGCAGTGCATCGCCTATTGATTTTAATGAGAAACGAATGAACAAATGAAACACATATTTTTTTGTTTTGAAACTAATGAAACAAATTTGGGTCCCAATGAAATTAATGAACGAACTGAAAGTAATATTTTTCTTGTGGGAGGGTGGGAATCAAACCAGCTACCCAGAAATGTGTACTTTTACTTCATATCAAATAAGTGACTTTTGCAAACTCACAATTCTTACAAAGGCAAACAAATACTTTTACCAGCTCACAGAGTTAAACAAAGTCTTATTTTCTACCTACACAGACAATTCTAACAATGGCAAACAAATACTAACATTAAAACTTGCACATAATTTAAACAGCCAGTAATAATTTAATCCTCCAACAATTTTTTTTCTCAATATTTAAGTGCCTTTCCCAGCAAGTCCAACTTACCACCTGCAGATGAAGGTTCTGCTTGCAGCACTCCCTCTGGTCCCAGACTGAGCCTACAGGAATAGAACCAGGACTACAGATCCCACAAGCCCAGTTACAGAACAGAATATGAACAGCAGGATACAAGAGGCCTGATATTCCTCCATAGCAGTCATTACCCCTGTGACATATTTAGCCATGCACAAATACACTGGGGAGATTGCAGCTTGTCTGCATACTTCTGGCTGTCTCACTTATGGACTCCTGAGGACACAGAGACCACCTGGCTCAGCTACATATTGTGAATTCCAGAAAATAATTTTTCTCTTCTCTTTGGTCCTTGAGGCTCCATGACATTAACGTTTTCTGATGCAAATCCTCACCAAACTTATTCCCCTTTCTCTATATTCTCAATCTCGCCAACAATTCTGTCTTCTGCCCTGTCCACTGCTTTTCAACTTTTTCCTTCTCTTCATTGTTATCATCTCTCACCCTGAAAGCATTTCATTCTTGTCAATGTCATCACATCTCAACTTCTCTTCTATCCTCTCTTCTACTCTTCCTCTCAGCTGGGAGTATCAGTTTCATCCTTGGCCCTTTATGGTAACTTTCATCTTATCTGGGCACTCGCCTTTTGGTTGATCTTCACTCGCTCCTAGTGTCCCTTCATATTCAATTCAAAATAGGAATCCTTACCTTCAAAGTTTTGTGTTGGGGCACACCGTCTTACCTTGCTTCTGTCATTTTCCCCTGTCTACCTTCTCGTCCATTGCGATCGTTAAAGCAAGAGCTTTTAGTGCTGCCCTCTATTAGAAGCATTTGTTTTGAGAGTTTAAGAGCAATCTGTTTTTCCTAAATATCCCCTTGCTTTTGGAACTCTTTGCCACTCAATATTCGTCTTGAGAAAGAGTTCTTGAAATTTAGGAAGGCACTCAAGCTCACCTGTTTGTAGTAGCCTTCCCTTACCTGAGTGCTACTTGATTTTAATTTCTTTGCTTTGCTTGTTCTTTATTTTTATATTCTGCTCTACCGTTTTGAGTCTCATTGTTTTATCCATTTTATCTTGTATTTTATTTATATTGATCTTGATGTTTTATTTTATTCATTTAAATTGTTTTATTGCATTGTGATTTTTATATTTTAAACTAGTTTTATTTTGATATGTTTTATGTTATATTTTTTCTTGTTTTTACTTGTTAGCCTTGTTCATAAGAACATAAAATATGCCATACTGGGTTAGACCAAGGGTCCATCAAGCCCAGTATCCTGTCTCCAGTGGCCAATCCAAGTCACAAGTGCCCAAACATTAAATAGATCCCATGCTACTGAGCTAGCAACAAGCAGTGGCTATTCCCTATTGATTAATAGCAGTTCCTCCAGGAACTATCTAAACCTTTTTTAAACCCAGCTACACTAACTGCCCTAACCACTTAAGACATGCCATACTGGGTCAGACCAAGGGTCCATCAAGCCCAGCATCCTGTTTCCAATTCAAGTCACAAGTACTGGCAGGTACCCAAATATTAAATAGATCCCAAGTTACTATTCCTTATTGATTAATAGCAGTTTATGGACTTCTCCAGGAACTTATCCAAACCTTTTTTAAACTCAGTTACACTAAGTGCCATAACCACATCCTCTGGCAATGAATTTCAGAGCTTAATTATGTGTTGAGTGAAAAATAATTTTCTCTGATTTGTTTTAAATGAGCTACATCTTAACTTCATGGAGTGCCCCCTAGTTCTTTTATTGTCTGAGAGAGTAAATAACCAATTTAGATTTACCTGTTCAAGTCCTTTCATGATTTTGTAGACCTCTATCATATCCCCCCTCAGCTGTCTCTTCTCCAAATTGAACAGCCCCTAACCTCTTTAGCCTTTCCTCATAGGGGAGCAGTCCCATCCCCTTTATCATTTTGGTTCAGATTTTATTTGTACATTGCTTTGTTTTACCAATGTAATTAATTGCGATTAATCAAGTAGTGACAAACATAAACATCAACTCGCTTCCTCTCCAAGCTTATCATATCCCCGTTTTCTCCCTCTATCGTTTTCTATAAAGAATATACACTTTGTTTCCAACAAGTTCGTTTACATTCATGACCTCTCTATCTCTCATTCTCTCCATCTTCTCACTTTTAGATTTTGTGACAATTGTAGAGCAGTGATTATGGAATCAGAAATATTTGCATGGTCACTAATACCTGATTGTTTTCTTTTTTCACCAGCAAGTGATGTGATCACACAGAATATAAAGGAGGAGGGGAAGAATGGGAAAGAATATCCTGTGGAAGTAGGACTGATCCCAAGACACTCAGGAAATGACTTTGAGAATATTTCTCAGGGGGCGGACAGGAAAAACACAAGGAATAGTCTGCAGGAATCAGAGAAGAAGTTGAGAGACACTGCAGGAGATTCACCGGATGGAGTCACTGAGTGTGAGAGGGAGAGCACAGTCATCCCTGTGCATAAGAGACACCTGAGAGCAGAGAAATCCTTCCAGAGTAATAACAATGATCAAATGACTGCAGACCTCAACCAGAGGGAGGGGAAAGGGAAGAAATCCTTTTTGTGTGACTCCTGTGGGAAAAGCTTTGGTAAGAAATCACATTTAATATTGCACCAGAAATCCCACATAATCAAACCACCATTTCTATGCAATAAATATGAGAAAAATATCAGTCAGGGGAACAATCTAAATATCCCCCTAAGAACACATAGAAGAGAGAAACCCTTTCCATGCACGGAATGCAGCAAAAGCTTTGTGTACAAGGATGCTCTAAGACAACATAAAATAATACATACGAGTGAGAGGCCATTCTCATGTTCTCAATGTACAAAAAGCTTTTTTAGTAAGTATTTGTTAATATCACATCAGAAAATCTGCATAGAGAAGAAACCATTCTCATGTTCCAAATGTGGAAAATGTTTCAGTAGAAAGACAGACCTATCACAACATCAGAAAATCCACACCAGAGAGAAAAATTTCTCATGCACTGAATGTGGTAAAAGTTTCAATACCAAGATCGATCTCTCACAACACCAGAAAGTCCACACAGGAGAGAGACCATTTTCATGTACTGAGTGTGGGAAAAGCTTCATTAGTAAGTATATACTAATCATGCACCAGAAAATGCACATAAGAGGGAGACCATTCTTATGTTCTAAATGTGGTAAAAGCTTTATGCGGAAGGATTTGCTAATATCTCACAAGAAAATCCACATGGGAGAGAGACCATTTACATGTACTGATTGTGGGAAAAGTTTCAGTAGAAAGACAAATCTCTCACAACATCAGAAATTGCACACAGAAGAGAAATGTTTCTCATGCACTGAATGCAGTAAAAGTTTCACTATGAAGACAGACCTCTCACAACACCAGAAAATCCACACAAGAATGATACCATTCTCATGTACTGAATGTGGAAAATGTTTCAGTAGAAAGGCAAGCCTCTCACAACATCAGAAAATGCACACAGGAGAGAAAAATTTCTCATGCACTGAATGCAGTAAATGTTTTACTACGAAGACAAACCTCTCACGACACCAGAAAATCCACACAGGAGAGAGATCATTCTCATGTACTGAGTGTAGGAAAAGCTTTATTAGTAAGAATATACTAATCTGGCACCAGAAAATCCACACAGCAAAGAGAGCATTTACATGTGCTGAGTGTGGGAAAAGCTGCATTACTAAGCATATACTAATTTTGCACCAGAAAATCCACACAGGAGAGAGACCATTTACATGTTCTGAATGTGGAAAATGTTTCAGTAGAAAGACAAACCTCTCACGACATCAGAAAATCCATACAGGAGAGAAAAATTTCTCATGCACTGAATGCAGTAAAAGTTTCACTATGAAGACATACCTCTCACAACACCAGAAAATACACACAGGAGAGAAACCATTTTCATGTACTGAGTGTGGGAAAAGCTTCATTACTAAGAATCTACTAACCTTGCACCAGAGAATCCACACAGGAGAGAAACCATTCTCATGTTCTAAATGTGGTAAAAGCTTTAATCAGAAGAATATATTAATATCTCACCAGAAAATCCACACACGAGAGAGACCATTCTCATGTACTAAATGTGGAAAATGTTTTATTAGGAAGACATGCCTTTCACAACACCTGAAAATCCATACAGGAGAGAGGCCATTTATATGTACTGAGTGTGGGAAAGGCTTCATTACTAAATATATACTAAACTTACATCAGAAAATCCACACAGGAGAGAGGCCATTTATATGTACTGAGTGTGGGAAAGGCTTCATTACTAATTATATACTAACCTTGCATCAGAAAATCCACACAGGGGAGAGACCATTCTCATGTAGTAAATGTGGAAAATGTTTTATTAGGAAGACATACCTCTCTGATCACGAGAAAATACACACAGGAGAGAGACCATTCTCATGTACTAAATGTGGAAAAAGTTTCAATAGGAAAACCAATCTCTCACGACATGAGATAATCCACACAGGCAACAAACAATTTACATGTACTGAGTGTGGGAAAAGCTTTCTGCAGAAGGCAACGCTTAGAGGACATCAAAAGACACACACTGGTGAGAGACCATTCTCATGTTCTGAATGTGAGAAACGTTTCATTAGTAAGTATACATTAATATCTCACCAGAGAATCCACACAGATGAGCGAAAGTTCTCATGTGCTAAATGTGGAAAACGTTTTATTGGGAAGACAAATCTCTCACGACATGAGAAAATCCACACAGGCACCAAAAGCAGGAGAAAGGGGAGACAAAAGGGGAATTGGATTCAGACAATAACCAATGCTGGGCCCTGACTTTTATGGTCCGGGGTACTGATATGCAGACATTAGAGAAAAAGTGCAGGACTGCTTCTATGGCCAAGTCTAAAAGCAAAGCACATTCAAGCAGCAGCATTATATGAATTATGAAAAAAGCTGCTCACTCTGTAAAAACGTTGCTAGCAGTAATTTTGTTGTGGGTTTGACAGTTGCTTGGTTTTAATTTCTAATATTACTACCCTTAACATGGAGTGGCAGTTACTCTCCTTAACAGAAACATGGGAGTAACCTGCACAGACCAGCAGTTGTTACCCCTAACAGACACATGTGGGTAAACTGAATGGAGAGGCAGTTACTATCCTTAACAGAAACATGGAGGTAACCTGCACAGAGCGACAGTTACTACTCTTAACAGAAACATGGGGGTCATCTGCCCAGAGCAACAGTTACTAACCGTAACAGAAACATGGTGCTAACCTGCATGAAGCAGCAGTTACTACCATAGGAAGCTTGATGGGCAGACTGGTTGGACTGTTTGGTCTTTTTCTGCCATCATTACTATGTTACTATGTTATGTTGCTATGTTATTGTATTGTTTTGTTTGTTGTGACTTCTCCACTATTATGAATGTTTTATTGTACCCTTCCCTGTACTTTGGAGGGGCAGGTAATAAATGATTTTAAATCAATAAATGTTACAGCTCTGAGTGTGGAAAAAGTTTCCTTCAGAAGGCAAAGCTGAAGTGTCACCAGCAAATATACACTGGTGAAAGACAATTTTCCTGTTCTGAATGTGAAAAAAAGTTTCATTATGTAAGATAGGTTAATATCGCACCAGAAAATCCACTCAGGAGAGAAACTGTTTTCATGAAGAGATTGTAATAAAAGCTTCCTTATGAAGAGCAGTATGAAAGCAAATAAGCCTCCTTCTGAGTCCTTAAGCTAGGACAATTATTCCAGGAAATGGAGGGAATGACTGAAGTTCCACCATTACACAAAGGGAAAGAAGAACATATGAACATAACATAAAATTTGCCATACTGGGTCAGACCAAGGGTCCATCAAGCCCAGCATCCTGTTTCCAACAGTGGCCAATCCAAGTCACATGTACCTGGTAAGTACCCAAACATTATTTATTTTTATTTATTTATTTATTTATTTGCTTTTATATACCAACATTCGTTGGAGTACATCACATTTGTTCACATTATAACAGTTGGAATAGTATGACAGGGGTGTCTTACTATTTATACATTGTAACATTAAACCTTAATGGGTAAACATTAAACATATATAACATTAAACATTAAGGATTGGATATTGAAAATTCAATTTTAGAACTGGGCTAGGGTGCCTCTTAACAGATACAATATATACAATATAGCATGTAACCAGTTGTAACTTGAGATTAAGGTGTCTTAATAATGATACATGGAGACATTGGAGGGGGGAGGGCAAGGGGGCAGAGAGTATGGGAGGGTCTGAGTCTGAGTTGGGAGGGTAACTTGTTCCAGAGAGTGGGGCCAGCTACTGAGAAGGTGCGTTGTCTGGTGGAGGGAAGGTGCGCTAGTTTTGTGTGGGGGATGGCAAGCACACCTGTGTTTTGGGACCGCAGGTTTCTCTGGCAATCGTGGGGTTGGGGAGGGTCTTTAGACCATTTGATTTTTCCGTTGTTGATGGTTTTTGTGCAGGAGGGTGAGGATTTTGTATTGTGACCTGTGCGTTATGGGGAGCCAGTTGAGTTCTTTTAGAATGAGGGCGATGTGTGATGAGCGATTGGTGTTTGTAAGAGATCTGGATGCTGCGTTTTGCAGCAGCTGGAGAGGTTTTGTGGTAGAAGCAGGTAGTCTGAGCAGGAGGGAGTTACAGTAGTCCAGCTTGGAGAGTATGAGAGATTGTAGTACTATGCGGTAATCATAGTGGAATAGTAGTGGTTTGAGTTTTTTGAGGACTTGGAGTTTGTAATAGCCCTCTTTGATTGATAGGTTGATGTGTTTTTTCATGTTGAGTTCCGAGTCGAGGGCATGACATCGTCTTGAGGGGGTCTCTCCCGAGGGGTTGGCGACTGCTATAATAGTCACGGTGATCTATTCTTGGGACTTGTGGGAAACTCCCCCCCCCCCCTTCCTCTCTGTCTGCAGCAATGGGGTAGTTAAGTTGTTCTTTGTGAACCCTCTGAGGTATTGAGACCTCTGGTGGATGTTTGAAATGCTCAGAGGTCCCTTCCCCTGGGCTCTCAGCCTCAGTGAGATGTGCTCCTTGTATCTCATGATGAGGGTGGTGGAGTCTGAGGCTTTCGGAAAGCTTCTTGGCTCCCCCTTTGTTCCAGGTTTTGATTTCCGCTCAGTGGGTGACTTTGCTTTCTCCTTGCTGGCAGCTTTATTCTCCTTCTTGGAGTCCCTGCACTTCCATCTTACTGGGCCTTTCTGGGATATTATGGTTTTAAGAGTGGCTCCAAGGTATGGGTGGAGCTTCTGGTCGACATATGGGGAAGGGAATTGTCTTGTGAGGACTTAATTTTGGCATGCTTATGACACCTCCTGTCTGTGGCTCCTGCATGTGTGTTAAAGGAAATAAGAAAAAATAAAGGGGAGAGGGTAAAGAGGAAGAGTCCGGACTGAGCTGGCGCTGTCAAGTGGTAGGGGCAGGCGAGGATGGGGCATCAGCAGAGAAAGTAGGAAAGGATTAGGGGAGGGGAAGTTAGGACCTGAAAGTGGAAAAGGGGTTGAGGAAAAAAATTGGGCACAGGTCACCCAGGCCTCTGAGCTTTTTCTGTCTTGGAGAAACAGTCACATACAGTAATCCCTCCTAGGAAGGATCACACCTCTCAGAGTGCCCTGTGACAGTTACATACAGTAATCCCTCCTAGGAAGGATCACAGTTCCCAGAGTGCCCTGTAACAGTCACATACAGTAATCCCTCCTAGGAAGGATCACAGCTCCCAGAGTGCCCTGCAACAGTCACATACAGTAATCCCTCCTAGGAAGGATCACAGCTCCCAGAGTGCCCTGTAACAGTCACATACAATAATCCCTCCTAGGAAGGATCACAGCTCCCAGAGTGCCCTGTAACAGTCACATACAGTAATCCCTCTTAGGAAGGATCACAGCTCCCAGAGTGCCCTGTAACAGTCACATACAGTAATCCCTCCTAGGAAGGATCACAGCTCCCAGAGCGCCCTGTAACAGTCACATACAGTAATCCCTCCTAGGAAGGATCACAGCTCCCAGAGTGCCCTGTAACAGTCAAATACAGTAATCTCTCCTAGGAAGGATCACAGATCCCAGAGTGCACTGTAACAGTCAATACAGTAATCCCTCCTAGGAAGGATCACAGCTCCCAGAGTGCCCTGTAACAGTCACATACAGTAATACCTCCTAGGAAGGACTACAGCTCCCAGAGTGCCCTGTAACAGTCACATACAGTAATCCCTCCTAGGAAGGATCACGGCTCCCAGAGTGCCCTGTAACAGTCACATACAGTAATCCCTCCTAGGAAGGATCACGGCTCCCAGAGTGCCCTGTAACAGTCACATACAGTAATACCTCCTAGGAAGGACTACAGCTCCCAGAGTGCCCTGTAACAGTCACATACAGTAATCCCTCCTAGGAAGGATCACAGTTCCCAGAGTGCCCTGTGACAGTTACATACAGTAATACCTCCTAGGAAGGACTACAGCTCCCAGAGTAGCCTGTAACAGTCACATACAGTAATGCCTCCTAGGAAGGATCACAGCTCCCAGAGTGCCCTGTAACAGTCACATACAGTAATCCCTCCTAGGAAGGATCACAGCTCCCAGAGTGCCCTGTAACAGTCACATACAGTAACCCCTCCTAGGAAGGATCACAGCTCCCAGAGTGCCCTGTAACAGTCACATACAGTAATCCCTCCTAGGAAGGATCACAGCTCCCAGAATGCCCTGTGACAGTCACATACAGTAACCCCTCCTAGGAAGGATCACAGCTCCCAGAGCGCCCTGTAACAGTCACATACAGTAACCCCTCCTAGGAAGGATCACAGCTCCCAGAGCGCCCTGTAACAGTCACATACAGTAACCCCTCCTAGGAAGGATCACAGCTCCCAGAGCGCCCTGTAACAGTCACATACAGTAACCCCTCCTAGGAAGGATCACAGCTCCCAGAGCGCCCTGTAACAGTCACATACAGTAATACCTCCTAGGAAGGACCACAGCTCCCAGAGCGCCCTGTAACAGTCACATACAGTAATCCCTCCTAGGAAGGATCACAGCTCCCAGAGCGTCCTGTAACAGTCACATACAGTAATCCCTCCTAGGAAGGATCACAGCTCCCAGAGCGCCCTGTAACAGTCACATACAGTAATCCCTCCTAGGAAGGATCACAGCTCCCAGTGTGCCTTGTAACAGTCACATACAGTGATCCCTCCTAGGAAGGATCACAGCTCCCAGTGTGCCTTGTAACAGTCACATACAGTAATCCCTCCTAGGAAGGATCACAGCTCCCAGAGCGCCCTGTAACAGTCACATACAGTAATCCCTCCTAGGAAGGATCACAGCTCCCAGAGTGCCCTGTGACAATCACATACAGTAATCCCTCCTAGGAAGGATCACAGCTCCCAGAGTGCCCTGTAACAGTCACATACAGTAATCCCTCCTAGGAAGGATCACAGCTCCCAGAGTGCCCTGTAACAGTCACATACAGTAATCCCTCCTAGGAAGGATCACAGCTCCCAGAGTGCCCTGTAACAGTCACATACAGTAATCCCTCCTAGGAAGGATCACAGCTCCCAGAGTGCCCTGTAACAGTCACATACAGTAATCCCTCCTAGGAAGGATCACAGCTCCCAGAGTGCCCTGTGACAGTCACATACAGTAATCCCTCCTAGGAAGGATCACAGCTCTCAGAGTGCCCTGTAACAGTCACATACAGTAATCCCTCCTAGGAAGGATCACAGCTCCCAGAGTGCCCTGTGACAGTCACATACAGTAACCCCTCCTAGGAAGGATCACAGCTCCCAGAGTGCCCTGTAACAGTCACATACAGTAATCCCTCCTAGGAAGGATCACAGCTCCCAGAGTGCCCTGTAACAGTCACATACAGTAATCCCTCCTAGGAAGGATCACAGCTCCCAGAGTGCCCTGTGACAATCACATACAGTAATCCCTCCTAGGAAGGATCACAGCTCCCAGAGTGCCCTGTGACAGTCACATACAGTAATCCCTCCTAGGAAGGATCACAGCTCCCAGAGTGCCCTGTAACAGTCACATACAGTAATCCCTCCTAGGAAGGATCACAGCTCCCAGAGTGCCCTGTGACAGTCACATACAGTAATCCCTCCTAGGAAGGATCACAGCTCTCAGAGTGCACTGTAACAGTCACATACAGTAATCCCTCCTAGGAAGGATCACAGCTCCCAGAGTGCCCTGTAACAGTCACATACAGTAATCCCTCCTAGGAAGGACCACAGCTCCCAGAGTGCCCTGTGACAGTCACATACAGTAATCCCTCCTAGGAAGGATCACAGCTCCCAGAGTGCCCTGTAACAGTCACATACAGTAATCCCTCCTAGGAAGGATCACAGCTCCCAGAGTGCCCTGTAACAGTCACATACAGTAATCCCTCCGAGGAAGGATCACAGCTCCCAGAGTGCCCTGTAACAGTCACATACAGTAATCCCTCCTAGGAAGGATCACAGCTCCCAGAGTGCCCTGTAACAGTCACATACAGTAATCCCTCCGAGGAAGGATCACAGCTCCCAGAGTGCCCTGTGACAGTCACATACAGTAATCCCTCCTAGGAAGGATCACAGCTCCCAGAGTGCCCTGTAACAGTCACATACAGTAATCCCTCCTAGGAAAGATCACAGCTCCCAGAGCGCCCTGTAACAGTCACATACAGTAATCCCTCCTAGGAAGGATCACAGCTCCCAGAGTGCCCTGTAACAGTCACATACAGTAATCCCTCCTAGGAAGGATCACAGCTCCCAGAGCGCCCTGTAACAGTCACATACAGTAATCCCTCCTAGGAAGGATCACAGCTCCCAGAGTGCCCTGTAACAGTCACATACAGTAATCCCTCCTAGGAAGGATCACAGCTCCCAGAGCGCCCTGTAACAGTCACATACAGTAATCCCTCCTAGGAAGGATCACAGCTCCCAGAGCGCCCTGTAACAGTCACATACAGTAACCCCTCCTAGGAAGGATCACAGCTCCCAGAGTGCCCTGTAACAGTCACATACAGTAATCCCTCCTAGGAAGGATCACAGCTCCCAGAGTGCCCTGTAACAGTCACATACAGTAATCCCTCCTAGGAAGGATCACAGCTCCCAGAGTGCCCTGTAACAGTCACATACAGTAATCCCTCCTAGGAAGGATCACAGCTCCCAGAGTGCCCTGTAACAATCACATACAGTAATCCCTCCTAGGAAGGATCACAGCTCACCAGAGTGCCCTGTGACAGTCACATACAGTAACCCCTCCTAGGAAGGATCACAGCTCCCAGAGTGCCCTGTGACAGTCACATACAGTAATCCCTCCTAGGAAGGATCACAGCTCCCAGAGTGTCCTGTAACAATCACATACAGTAATCCCTCCTAGGAAGGATCACAGCTCCCAGAGTGCCCTGTAACAATCACATACAGTAATCCCTCCTAGGAAGGATCACAGCTCCCAGAGTGCCCTGTAACAGTCACATACAGTAATCCCTCCTAGGAAGGATCACAGCTCCCAGAGTGCCCTGTAACAGTCACCTACAGTAATCCCTCCTAGGAAGGATCACAGCTCCCAGAGTGCCCTGTAACAGTCACATACAGTAACCCCTCCTAGGAAGGATCACAGCTCCCAGAGTGCCCTGTAACAGTCACATACAGTAATCCCTCCTAGGAAGGATCACAGCTCCCAGAGTGCCCTGTAACAATCACATACAGTAATCCCTCCTAGGAAGGATCACAGCTCCCAGAGTGCCCTGTGACAGTCACATACAGTAATCCCTCCTAGGAAGGATCACAGCTCCCAGAGTGCCCTGTGACAGTCACATACAGTAATCCCTCCTAGGAAGGATCACAGCTCCCAGAGTGCCCTGTGACAGTCACATACAGTAATCCCTCCTAGGAAGGATCACAGCTCCCAGAGTGCCCTGTAACAGTCACATACAGTAATCCCTCCTAGGAAGGATCACAGCTCCCAGAGTGCCCTGTAACAATCACATACAGTAATCCCTCCTAGGAAGGATCACAGCTCCCAGAGTGCCCTGTAACAGTCACATACAGTAATCCCTCCTAGGAAGGATCACAGCTCCCAGAGTGCCCTGTAACAGTCACCTACAGTAATCCCTCCTAGGAAGGATCACAGCTCCCAGAGTGCCCTGTAACAGTCACCTACAGTAATCCCTCCTAGGAAGGATCACAGCTCCCAGAGTGCCCTGTAACAGTCACATACAGTAACCCCTCCTAGGAAGGATCACAGCTCCCAGAGTGCCCTGTAACAGTCACATACAGTAATCCCTCCTAGGAAGGATCACAGCTCCCAGAGTGCCCTGTAACAATCACATACAGTAATCCCTCCTAGGAAGGATCACAGCTCCCAGAGTGCCCTGTAACAGTCACATACAGTAATCCCTCCTAGGAAGGATCACAGCTCCCAGAGTGCCCTGTGACAGTCACATACAGTAATCCCTCCTAGGAAGGATCACAGCTCCCAGAGTGCCCTGTGACAGTCACATACAGTAACCCCTCCTAGGAAGGATCACAGCTCCCAGAGTGCAGTGTAACAGTCACATACAGTAACCCCTCCTAGGAAGGATCACAGCTCCCAGAGTGCCCTGTAACTGTCACATACAGTAATCCCTCCTAGGGAAGATCACAGCTCCCAGAGTGCCCTGTAACAGTCACATACAGTAACCCCTCCTAGGAAGGATCACAGCTCCCAGAGTGCCCTGTAACAGTCACATACAGTAATCCCTCCTAGGAAGGATCACAGCTCCCAGAGCGCCCTGTAACAGTCACATACAGTAACCCCTCCTAGGAAGGATTATTTTCTATCTATAAATCAGATAATGTATGAATCTGAGCTCCCAGTCTGCCAGTCCCAATATTCCTGAGAGTGCAGTCCCAGCTGATCCTGAATCCTGCAGCCTTGTGTGCAGCCTCAGCTCCTGCTGTCAGTGCTGGGCGGGGGAGGCAGAGGGCAGCAGTCAGAGGCCGCTCAACCCCCAGGATCCCTCTCTCCCGCTTCCCTCTCCCTTACTTACACTTCTCCTGCTCTGTTTTTCTACCCCTATCTGACTCCCTCCATTTTGTTTCCCTTTGTGGCCGTTAAGAGAGAAGCTGATCGTGGGCACCCAGCAAAGCCCAAAGCTGCCCCCACCCCAGGGACCGTGCAGGGAGGGAGCCGGGGCTGGAAATCCTGCTCTGGAGAAGGGGCAGGAGAATGGCTGCAGGGCTTTCTGCTCAGCAGGTAGGAGGGGGGCAGGGGATGCAGCCTGGGACTGCTCCCATCCCCCACCCCAGGGACCGTGCAGGGAGGGAGCCAGGGCTGGAAATCCTGCTCTGGAGAAGGGGCAGGAGAATGGCTGCAGGGCTTTCTGCTCAGCAGGTAGGAGGGGGGCAGGGGATGCAGCCTGGGACTGCTCCCATCCCCCACCCCACACATTAAATCCTTTCCCTGCTGCCCCTCAGGCTCTCCTTCCTTCCTTTCTTCCTTCTCCTCCTCTCTTCACATTGCAGTAGCTCCTCTGGCATTTTGACTCTCTTGCAAAATTTCTTTAGTTTCTCCTTCATCCTGCTCTTTGTACACTGAGAAATCTGGATTGAAAGGTTTTGCTTTGGTAAATATTATGAATACAATTAGAGATTTGAATATTTCCCCCTGCTCTCCACCTACATTGTATCCAGATCACTCTTTGCATGAACACATTTTGCCTGGATCAGAATTGGCAGTGAATGAGATGTTCCGGGGGCTGTGATTAAACTTTTCCCCAGATAACTTTATCTGTGTGTATTCAGTGGACCCTTATCCTGCTCACTGGTCTGCAGAATCGCTTCCTCTTTGGTTTTTGGATGTGGAAGGGTAGTGCCATGGTTGGAACTGTAGACTAGGAACCAGAAAAGCCAGGGATGAGATCCTGCTTCTCCCAGTGAACCTTGAGCAAGTCACATTGCCCTCCATTACCTCAGGTGTGATCTTAAGGGGGTGGTGATTTACTAAGCTGTGCTAACGAATTATCTTGCAGTCTATTCATTTTCCATGCAGTATTCGGAGTGTCATGTGTTTATTTATTTTTTCCTAATTCCTCAGACTTGCCTAGTGGTTTGATCACAGACTGCAAGCCAGGAAAGCCAGGGTTCAGATCCCACTGATGCTTCCTGTGACCTTGGGCAAATCTCTTCGCCTATCATTGCCTGAGTTACACACTTAGGAGGAGATTTAGTAAGAATGTGCATTCGTTTGCAATGAATGAGAAATCTGAACTGAATCGGGCGCATTCGTTTCAGATTTGGGGAAATGAATCCATGGAATTAAGGGTCAATAAACAAATTGTAGGCGATTCCTCTTTATTAGATTAATTAATACATCGGTGATGAGCTTCGCCAGGTCAGTGAGGAAACAGCGCGGTTACTTTGGGTTTAAATCGTACAGAGTCATCTTCGTCTTAGGCTGCCTGCATGCGTCATCACAGCTCAATAAAGGAAAGGGAGGTGAGGAGACGGTATAACCTTGCAGTTGAAAGGATCTAGATCTCTGATAAAGGGTAGGAAAGCCCAGAGTCCTTTCCTCATTGTCCTACCAGACTAGTCGAGACCTGTGGGATTCATCCCTTCTACCAACAAATGGAGGACGAGGGCAAGTTATTTTGTCCTGATGCTCCTCCCTATGTAGCCTGGTGCAGCAGGGAAGGCATCAGTAGTTCTCTGCCTCCAGCAGACAACATCTGGCACAGCAGGAAGGTGGAGGAGAGTGGCTCCCAAGGCAGCGTTTTCTTTGGCAGGCTACTTTTCCCAAATAGATGCCTTGGCCAAGCAGGGGGTCTGCCTTCAGGAATGAGAGTCAATAAAAGTGACTGTTCTCCCCTTTCCCCTCTCAGGGCAGTCAGAGCTTTACATCCCTGTATTTCCCTCTTCTGCATGAGGCAGCCTGCGGTTTGCGGTTGTCACCGAGCTAACGATGCTCTTTCCATCATCTCCCCTGGATAGCAGGTATGGAGCATGGGAGGTAATACAGGAGGGCCCACCGCGTTCCAATGCAACGGTCCCCTTGGGGTGCGGAGCTAGAGGCATCGCAATCAGGAATCTGCAGTGACCTTTGTAGCAGATACGTTATACGATCTCATCAGGTCATCAGCCAAACAAGTGGCAATGGTGATACTGGCTAGATGCCCGCTATGGCTGAGGATTTGTGTGGCTGACGAGGCCTCCAATGCCAGATTAAGAATTCTCTCATCCAAGGGTAGACTCTTGCGAAGATAGTGAAAGATCTGGGAGAACTGAAGTCACAAAGGTTGCCGGAAGACAGAGGCAGGATGGGCGCCAGAGGAAATTCTGGTAAATCTCGACAACATGAGTATAAGCAGTCTAGACCAGGCAGATCTTTCAGCTTGCAGAGAGTGAGACCACTCGGTCGCGTGCAGCATGTCAACATGCAAAGGGGAACAAGCAGCCTACATGTGGTTAAGGAAGCAGAACGTCTCATAAGGCGAGCAAAGGTGCATTTGTAGGCGATATCAGCTGAGCATATAGCAGGACACTCTACAACCAACAGAATTCTTAAGCCACCAGATATTAGACCCAGGAGAGTGAGAGCTGGCCAAGGAAGCCTTCAAACAACTAATAGTCAAATGATGGGACCCCCAATGGGATCTAGAGGTGACCACAGAAATATCAAAGCAAAGTTGTTCTTCAGCAGAAGAAGAGAATGGGGATCCAGGAGGAATAGATGCCCTGGCACAAATTGGGCTCAGAAAGGCACTGTTGTCTGTATTCCCACCTTGGCCAATGGTGGGAAAGGTGTTGAGAAGGATAGCAGATCATCCAGGACCGATCATTCTAGTAACTGTTACGATGGCGAAACCAAATGATGGCGAAACCATTATAATGGCGAAACCGAATGACGATATATAAAACTCGACAAACAAATTGGATGAGATGACCCTGGGTTGTGGACTTGGTAGCACTCAAGATTGAAGAACCACTCAGGTTCCCTCAGATCAAGGCTCTACCGTGCCAGGGACTGGTGCCCATGTAGGCCCCAGCGCAGGTTTGCGTTACAGCATGGCTCTTGAGAGGAAGAGACTCAGCAGAAGAGGTTACTCAGGTCAGGAGACATCAAACTGACGTCTAGAAAGAGGGCTATCTCGTTGGCTTACACCAGACTTGGGAGAATATTTGAGGTATGGTGTAAGAAGAGAGATGGATAACCATGGAAAGCCCATGTATCCTCTATATCCTACTGTTCCTCCAGGAGAGGTTACATGAGGGCTTAGCAATGAACTGATTAAGGGTTCAAAAAGCTGCCATAGCATGCTACATAGGGTCAATTAGAGGGGCTCCCTTACTATCTCACCCAGATTCAACCCGCTTCCTTGAAGGAGCAAGCCGCATTTGGCCACTGGTATGACTGGTGTTCCCACCTTGTTCCTGAGGGTGTTAGAAAGGCGCCATTCCAGCCACTTAGGAGATCCTCCATGAAGACAATGCCCGGCTGGCTGAGACTCGTGGATGGGCTTTCTCGATAGCCCCGGCACTGTGCACTTCTCTTCCACAGGAGCTGCACCTCATTACTTGCGCTAAGACTTTCAAGAGAATGCCAAAAACGGACTTATTCGGGGGCGGCTGTTAGCCATAACTGCCGTTGCATAATAATGACTGTCTTCTGTTTTGGTCTGTTGGGTTAAGGAGACTTTATGGGATTTTATGATTGGCTATGTTTTATTGCGTGAACGGCTCTGAGTAATCTGTTTGGGCCAGAAACATCTCAGAGTCACAGGCGCTCTCCTGCAGGGGCCCTTATCTTCCCCTCTGGAGAGAGTAAGCACGATTAGGCCAGTCTGTGACACTTTGCGGCTCCCCGCGAGCCACCTCACTGCCCCCCCTGACACCGCCGGCAGCTGAGAGCGGCTGGAACATGCGGCGGTGGGCTGCCGAGCCCTTCATCCCAGGCTGCTCCTTAGGCACGCGCGCGCCCGCCTGACATTGACCCTCCTAAGGGGCCCGCGGCAGGAACGTGTTGCCTTGTTCCTGTGGTTTCTGTCCTGCCCTGGTGTTCCTGTCTTCCTGCGTTCCAGCCTTATTCCTGCCTCCGGCCTTGTTTCTTCGAACATGCCTTGCCTTGCCCGGCCCCCATCATCCTTGTTATGCCCAGCTCTGTCATTGACTTCGTTCTGTCTCGTCTCGTCTTCCCTTGGATTGACTTTCTGGATTCTGACCTCGGCTCTGGACCTTGTCTATTCTCATTTGCTGGCTGGACCTGACCTCGTTTTTGTCGGCTGCCCTGCCCCGATCTCTGGCTCTTCTCATATCCACCATTCGCTGCCTGTTCTGACCTTCGCCTGGCTTCGGACTCTCGCTCATTGGATCCCCCTAGGGACCCACCTAAGACCCGCTGGCCACCAGAACCCAAGGGCTCGACCTGCGGCGGAGACGGCTGCTATGGGCGAAGCTCCAGCTGGTCCCTCCACAAGGCTCAGCCGCCGGCTATCGGTGTGGGCCCAGTGGGCCTTGCCTCGCTAGGGCTGCGCCAAGACTCCAGCCTGCCTGACAGCGTTACAGTTTGCCGACCCAGACGGCGGACCTCAATGCCTTATGAACCATTCTGGGCATGGCCCATCGTAAACAGCAGGAGCAAAGTTTCCTGTCCTCAACCCCAGCTCTGGCTTCAGTTTCTCCACAGCTGCCACCACCTCGCTGTCAGGGGGATGCGAGAGATCGCCGTGTGCATTTTTTCAGCTCCAGGCGGTCCTGCTCCCCACAGACAAAAGCCAAGGTCACAGACGTCAGCTGATGTTTTGGGAACTAAATCCCGTAATCTCGGAAGATCCGTCTGATCTACCCTGAGCACCGCTATGTAAAGATAAGCACCTCCCACCCCCGAAGCAGGGTCTCATTTCCGAAACATCAGCTGACGTTGGGCTTGCGTATGCCTAATTAGCTGTTTATGAGAATCTTATTGGATTTGATTTAACAATTTTATTTGCATTTTGAAAATACAAAAAGAAAAAGGGGCTCTGGTTTTGAAATCCTGTAGTTTTCTTTGGCTGGCTGATCGCGAGCTCCTCCGCGTCTCTGGCGTAAGCGGCCTAGCGCTGATCCCGGCTTGCTGCCACCCGTGTTCTGGCACCCGTGTTCTGGCACCCGTGTTCTGGCTCAATAAAAACATACGTGTTTTCTCATCCAGACAGCTAACTTTTCTTCCCAATCAGTCCTCAAGACAAAGATCCTTTAAGTTTGAAATTATTTATTGTACAAGTAGATTCTACTTACAATTGTTGTATCTCAAACGTGTAGCCCCAGGCAAAGATCTTTGTGGCTGGAGATAAGTAGGAGAGGGGAGAACGGAGTTTCTGGGTTGCAGGGTGAGAGGGTTCTGAGGCTGATTTAATCTTTAGAATAAAGCGATAAGAAGAATGTAAAAAAGCCAATTGTTTCACAGAGCTTTACAAAGTGCACATGTGGGCTTTGAAGTCCACATGGTCAAGACTGAAACTCTTCTAGAGAGCTGTTACAGAAAATGCCTCCACAAGCTGGGGACAGGGGCCAAGGTCCAATGGCAGCGAGCCTAGGACCCATGTAACACAGGGGGAGCATAAAGGGCAGTCCCTTGAGCCAATAGGGCACTTAGGAAGACTCAAGTTAGATTGAGAGGCATTCAAGCTTTTCTGATAGTGAGAGAAAGTAAAGGAGGGAGGGAGCTTCTCTTAAGGGCAAGGCTCCTCTTAAAGGCAGGGCTCACAGACATTTATCATGGGTTACAAAAAGTGTGTCAATATTAAGAGTCCTCGGAAGGAAGAATTGCACTAGGCACAGTTAAACTGCAATGTATATACAAATACAAACACAAACATGTACCCACTGCTGGGGACAGAACATGGCCAGAATGAACTAACAGACAATGAAATGGTAAAAGAAATTAGGGAAGCTAACAAAATCAGCAGCATAGTAATAATGGAAGATTTCAATTACCCTAGTATTGACTGGGTGAATGTTACATCAAGACATTGTAGAGAAGTAAAGTTCCTAGATGAATTGAATTAAATGACTGCTTCATGGAGCGGCTGGTACCAGAACCAACAAGAGGAGAATCTATTTTAGACCTGGTCCTTAGGGGAACACAGGCTTTGGTGTGAGAGGTAACAGTGTTGGAGCCACTTGGCAATAGTGATCATAACATTATCAAATTTGACTTAATAATTGGAGGAAGCGCAAAAAAGAAATCTACTATGACAGCATTTAACTTTCAAAAAGGTGACTATGATAAAATGTTACGAGCGCGTCCTCTGGCAGCTGTTACAACCCGAGGGCACGAGGCCTTCGGATCCTGTTATGCTCCGAGGTGCGGGAGCCTTCGGATTCTGTTACGGGCACGGAGTGTGGTCATCTCTAAAGCAGGTGATGTGAGCCCTTGGGCCACGGATTGACCCAGGGAAGAGCCCCAAGACACACCACGGGAGGTGAGCACGGGTAGCAAGAGCAGGACAAGGCTGAAGCAAGGACAAGGATACTCCGTCTGACCCTCTACCGGACCTGCGCGCCCCAGGATGACCAACAACGCAATGTTGATAGATGAAAAATCCTCTGACCGTTCCAAGCCCTTTTGGACCTGCCGCTGGGTACGGCAAGAGGAGGCAAGCAGGACAGAGGACGAGGGCAGACGGAGTCCTTAGAGCACAGAAGACTTAAATGAGGACTGAAGCGAGGACACTATAGACGAGGACTGAAGCGAGGACACTGTGGACGAAGGCTGAAGCGAGGATCAAGTGCTGGGTCGAGACTGCGATGCAGTGCACCCTACACAGTCCACCCGCGGGACTGGTCGTGGACCACGCCGGGCTCAGAGCAGGTTCAAACAGAAACTTGACATGGACGGATGCAGGTTTGCAATAGGCTCCGAAGACCAGAACAAGACTGAAGCAGGATTTGATTCTCAAGGATTAAAAACAACGGACTGAAGCAAAGTCTTCCTGAAGGTTGCACTGTGGAGATGAAGATGGCCTTGTACCGTGAGGCGCCCTACACAGCCCACACATGGGGCTGGTCACGGACCACGACAACGACACGCCAGGAAAGTGACATCAGGGAACCAAGGCATGGAGGCAGAGGCTAGACAAAGGCATCAGGAAGGACATCGGACATCAGGGATACGGAGATATCAGAAGACACGGACGAAGGTCATCAGGAACCTGAAGACATCTGGAGGCATGGACAAAGGACATCAGGAAACTGAGGACATCTGGAAGCATGGACGAAGGACGTCAGGAACACGGAGACATCTGAAGACACCAACATCAGGATCAGGAACAAGACAACATGAAGCCATCATATCAAGGAGACCATGGAGGACCTGGATCGACGAAGGAACACAGACGACTGTGAGACTCGGTCCGAAGGCCAGGAGTGACTGAAGAGGAATCCCTTTTATAGGGCTAAAGCAGGAAGATGTCATCAAGCACTTCCTGTTGCTGGCCCTTTAAATACAGTGAAGAGGTCCACGCCGGCGCCTAAGAGAAGCAGGGAGGTAACACAGGACCACGGACAGCGGCAAGCTCCCGCGCGCAGCTGAGAGGAGCAGGCAGGCTTCGGGGCGGCCTCCAGCCATCCAACGAGGACCCCGGGATGATGTCGCGACTCCCTGCTGCGAAGGCAGGCCAGCGGCGGCTCTAGGCCACAGGGGGAAGCCGACAAGCACGGCCTCCAGGCCGGGGGTCGCGGCGGCCCTGCCGCATCTGTCCCGGCGTGGGCGTCGGCCTAGACGCGGTGGACGGAGTCAGCGGCGCCCTGCCTTGTCAAGGAAACAGGTGGGTGGAGAGGCCTGTGACTACCGCAAGACGGCTCCCGGCGGCGTCAGAGTGAGAGGCCTGCTCGCGGAGAGTAGCTCTGCGGGCAGGAATCGTAACATAAAATGAGGAAAATGGTTAGGAAAAACTGAAAGGAGCAGCTGCAAAGGTTAAGAATTTACATCAGGCATGGACGTTGTTTAAAACTACTATCTTGGAAGCCCAGACCAGATGTATTCCACGCATTAGAAAAGGTAGATAGAAGGCTAAACGACTACGGCATGGATAAAAGATGAGGTGAGAGAAGCTATAATAGCTAAAAGTACATCTTTCAAGAAATGGAAAAGGGATCCGAATGAAGAAAACAGGAAACAGCATAAGCACTGGCAAGTTAGAAGCAAAGCATTGATAAGGAAGGCAAAGAGAGAATTTGAATAGAAGCTTGCCATGGAAGGAAACATCATAATAGAAACTTTTTCGGGTACATTTGAATTAGAAAGTCTGTGAGGGAGTCAGTTGGACTTTTAGAAGCTCAAGGGGTAGAAGGGGCACTTAGCGATGACAATGCCATAGAGAGACTGTCAGGGTTGGGCAGCGCTTTGCTGATTCCTGGAGTTAGCCCTCCAGCCACTCTGAAGCCCTTTCAGACTGATGAACAGGAACAGCGAATGCATGAGTTCCTGTGCCACGGCACCACCTCTAGGCAAGGCCCAGGGTCCACACCAATGGCAGGTGAACGCGTCCTGACACGGATCAGACAGAGTCCACAAGTCTGTACAAAGGCAGGACGTATAGCTGGAGGAGAACTAGCAGAGAACTAGCAAGGGCAGAGAACCAGCAGAGAACTAGCAAGGGCAAGGCTGATGGCTTGAGACAAGACTGATGACTTATAACAAGGCTGATGGCTTGCACAATGCATCCCTGAACTGGAGCAGAACTGAAGAGTAGAACCAAGCCAAACTGAAGAACACAGCAGCAGAGTCCAACAGAAGGTCCAGGGACCAGCAAACAGAAGGCAAGTAAGATCCAACCCTATTTGGGGGTTAAGACAGGTAACATGGAAGGAGAACCCAGCAACCAGTTTAGAACGAAGGCAGGTAGCAAGCTTTTTAATAACACATTTCTAATTTTAGCTTAAACCATTTAGCTTAAAGAACTTGTAATTCACAACATGCTCTGTTAAGGCAAAGAGCTCAGCGTCAGGCAGGCTAAATAGTCTGGAAGGAGTGACATCATCATCAGGGCGAACGCCCAGCTCTCCCTCCAACGTGTGCAGAATTGTGCGTGCCGATGCGCATGTACGCCTATGTCTTCCTCCGCCGGGACTTAGTCGCATACGTGTCAGGGTACCCACTGGCAGTTTCCTGCCAAGCAGTTAGCATCCGAAGCCGGGGATTCTGGGAAGGCAGCTGGCTTCTAACAGAGAGTAAATGAATTGTTTACTTCGGTCTTCACTGAGGAAGATGTAAGAGAGATACACATTACAACAAAAATGTACATAATATGAGATGAATACAGTTTTTAATAAAATAATTCAAAAATTTGTTTAACCAAATTCAATCGATGAGCAGGGTATCAAAGAAATAAAAGAGAGTGCAAGTATTTATCGGATGTCTTTTGCCACGCAATGGGCTTCAGGCATTTTCAAATCAAGCACTTTAAATTCATATCATATACCCGCTCACCCGAAAACACTCTACTTTTTAATTATGTACCTCTCAAACCTTATCACTTAAACCAAAAAACGAATCTCAAAACTACTTCCATTAAAGTGTTCCCCTCACCAGAATCACACACTGCACAAAACTGGTTTTCCTACAGACAATAACTTATCTCATCACGCCATCTTTCATTCAGGCTCTTTCTCATCAAAAGCATTAATCCATCTACTTTAATACGCCCAACGCAGGTCTATGTTTCAGCGACAACACCGTCTTCTTCAGAGGGTCACAAAATCTTTTATCACTACAAAACTCTTCTGCTCAGTGTGCAGCAGCAGCAGCCAAGAAAGCAAACAGAATGCTAGGGATTATTAGGAAAGGAATGGAGAATAAAACAGAATATCATAATGCCTCTATCGCTCCATGGTGCAACCTTATCTTGATAAAGGGGATGGAACGATTCCCCTAAGAGGAAAGCCTAAAGAGGATAGGATTCTTCAGCCTGGATAAGAGATGGCTGAGGGGAGATAGGATAGTGGTCTATAAAATAATGAGTGGTGTGGAACGAGTAAATGATAATCGGTTGTTTACTCTTTTGAAAAACAAAGAACATATAGATAGGAAATGAGTGCTGCAAACAATATCCCAGTTATAGTATAATGATTGGTCTCATATAAATTATCCAATAACACTTTAAATTGAAAAAGCTTGGGATAAAAAGTTCAGTTTTCTCTTCATGATTTTCCAGGGTAGGAAAAGACGTTGTAAACAACACGTTTCCTCCCATAGGATGGGAGGTGCTGGGTTGTGTATCGCCCCCCCCCCCCCCTACCAATGACCTATGGAGGAGGTGATTCAGCAGACCCGCCAGCACCTCCCTGAGTTCCTTCTCTACCCTGGGACAATTCTCGTCCGGCCCCATGCCTTGCTCATTTCCAGTTTCGTTAGTACTTCCAACACACGCTCTTCCATAAACGGAGTGGTATCTAGTCCGACCCCATGCCTTGCTCATTTCCAGTTTCGTTAGTGCTTCCAACACACGCTATTCCATAAACGGAGTGGTATCTAGTCCGGCCCCATGCCTTGCTTATTTCCAGTTTCGTTAGTACTTCCAACACACGCTGTTCCATAAACGGAGTGGTATCTAGTCCGGCCCCATCCCTTGCTTATTTCCAGTTTCGTTAGTACTTCCAACACACGCTGTTCCATAAACGGAGTGGTATCTAGTCCGGCCCCATGCCTTGCTCATTTCCAGTTTCATAGTACTTCCAACACACGCTCTTCCGACCCCATCCCTTGCTCATTTCTATTTTCATAGTACTTCCAACACACACTCTTCCATAAACAGAGTGGTATCTAGTCCGGCCCCATCCCTTGCTCATTTCCATTTTCATAGTACTTCCAACACACACTCTTCCATAAACAGAGTGGTATCTAGTCCGGCCCCATGCCTTGCTCATTTCCATTTTCATAGTACTTCCAACACACACTCTTCCATAAACAGAGTGGTATCTAGTCCGGCCCCACGCCTTGCTCATTTCCAGTTTCGTTAGTACTTCCAACACACGCTCTTCCGTAAACGGAGTGGTATCTAGTCCGGCCCCATCCCTTGCTCATTTCCAGGGTGAGGGGGTGTTCTGGGCCCCACTAGAATATCAGTTATGCGTGGGGGATGTGGGCTAGGGTGGGTCAGGACTTGGGGAAGGAGGGATTGCTGGCTGCTTCTGGAGTGGGAGTCAAGGTTTTTGGATCCAGGGGGGTCTTTCTTGGAAATTGAGAATTTGGGTAGGGGTTGGGGCATTGCATTGTGATTAATAACTCTTTTTCGACCTTTATAACTTGTTGGCTGCCTCTAGAGGGGGTGAGGGATGGGTGGGGGTCTTTTACATGGTGGGGAGGTGTTTAGAACCATCCTGGCCCTTTAAGAAGGTGGCAGCCCTGGGTAAAGGGGATGCCATCCTGTGATATTTTTGGATTTTCCCTGGGGTATTTTTTCTCACGGAAAATATTACAGTTTGTAAAGATTCTGTACCCAGCACTGCGGGTTTGGAAGTCCCTGTGGTATTTTCCATGGCTCACGGTGTTTTTCTCTCTCTGGGAAAATTCTGCAGATTAGTAAACGACCCCCTTAGATTCTGAGCCTCTGGGGAGAGGGAAACGCCTGAATGTGATCTGCTTTGAAGTGCTGAAAGGTGGAATGTAAATCACATAAATAAAAGTCTGGCAGCTCCCGAGGAGCTGGCATCCTCTGTTCCATGATAAAACGTTAGGAGAATAAATCCAGCTGAGATCTAATGCACGCTGAGCCCCTCCACGTGTCCCTGAGTGTTTCTGGTTTGTGTTTCAGGTGCCGGTGACATTTGAGGACATCGCTGTCTCTTTCTCCCAGGACGAGTGGGGGTATTTAGATGAAGGGCAGAAGGAGCTTTACAGGGAGGTGATGAAGGAGAATTATGAGATCCTGAGCTCCCTCGGTAAGGATTGCATTATCTGCATTTTTAGCAGAACCAGGGGCTGATGTACTGAGGGTCATTTGTGACTTTTCTCCAGACTGCAGCTCCTGCATTGTTCTAGTGCCTGAGAGATTGGTGGTTTGGGTCTTTTTACTTGAGAGGAGCCCCTGCCAGTCAGTCTGAAATGTATCCCCTGTTTCTGCTGAGATAAGGAGCCTGATTTACATATGTGTAGTTCACTGACAGCAAACATCATGAGATAAAATGGTCGGACCAATAAAATCTCTTGGAATAACAGATCCCAAATAAGTAAAACGATCTCCTGCCCATTTCAGTGAAAAATCACCATCCCAGGAGGCCTGAGGTGACCCAGAGATGTCCAACGCCAAAGGTTTTTTCTAGATCAATGCATAGACCTGAAAAAGAAGCAAAAAAACGCTTAGCGAGTGTAAGAAGGTCCCCAGAGCTTGCCTGGGGTGAGAGAAGCAGACTGAAAGGTCCTCTGCAAACACTGCCACCTCTGCCTCAGAAGCTCCTAAGTGTATGCCTGGGATATCAACCTCCACAATCTTTCTAGCTGCAGGCTCCATACACAAAAGGGGCGTGCCAGGGGGCGGGGCATGGCCACCATAAGCCTTAATTCAAAAACTGAACTGGAAACCCCGAGAAACCAGAGCTTGCATCTGGTGTAACACCAGAGAAATGAATTTCCTCCTGCATTGTGCAAAATAAAATATCGTGAGCCACACATTCCCAAAGTTGGCATCTTCCATTCCTGAAACTGAGCATAAAAAAGCTTTTCCCACCCTTGCTGGCTGGACACTGTATTTTTCTAATTGCTTTGGTCCTATTAGGAAAACAGAACAAGTCAGGCCGCGATAGATCCCTCCTCAGACGCTACATGCTAGCAGAATGCCTCGCCGTGGTCCTACGTAAATAATGCAATCAGACCTGCGCCGAATTCAGAATGAGGAGACCAAAAGTGTAAACAGAAACTGAACTCTGTATGCAGTGCCAGGGAAATATAAGCCATCCATCAGTCTTCATAGGTAACTATACCAATACAAAGACTAAATATTTCAACACAGCTGACAAATAAAACATCCAATAATAATTAGAAACTCATCTAAAAATATTACAGAAGCAATAAAATATTCCCAATCATCAGATAATTCAAATAACACACAATACATTCAAACTAATGAGAATTAAAAAAAAAAAAATCCCCCATTCTCCATACCTGGGACTTTTGATTTCCAGATGCCCTGAAATTGTTGTGGATTTATAAGGGGGTGGGGGTTGTTGAACACAAACTTTCTACTCTATCTCAAATGCTGAATCATACATGCACATAGACACACTCCTAACCATATACACATGCATGCACACACACACACACACTCAGTCATTTACACATACACAAACGCACACTCATATACATACGCATGCTCACACACACAGTCATATGCACATGCACACTCAGTCATTTACACATGCACACACATACACAAACGCACACTCATATACATACGCATGCTCACACACACAGTCATATGCACATACACAGTCATATGCACACACACACTCAGTCATTTACACATGCACACATATACACAAACGCATGCTCATATACATACGCATGCTCACACACACAGTCATATGCACACACACACACACACGCACACACCTAACCATATACACATGCATGCACACACACACACACTCAGTCATTTACACATGCACACACATACACAAACGCACGCTCATATACATATGCATGCTCATACACACAGTCATATGCGCACACATACACACACACACGCACAGTCATGCACACGCATACACAAACAGAATTTTTTGAATGCTGCAAGGCACGCCAAAACTACAGTCACTCTAGGCCGAGGGCGTAGGAATCGGGGTTGCTTGCAAGCAGCGCGCCGGTCTCCTTCTAAGGAGCGTTCAAAAAATTCTGTTTGCATCAAACCTCCTTTCAAGTATAAAGGAAGACCGGGTACGCTGCTGTTATATCACCCCAGACTTTCTGAAAACTTCAATGCTACCAGACAACACATACATAAGAGAAATTTCAGACTGCCCCGAGGCAGCCCCAGTGTGGGGGCGAAACCCGGCCTGAGTTGGGCTTTTTTATTGGATTAACAAGTCTCCAAATAACGATTCTGAATGGACATTACTTGGCATCTATCGATTGTGTTGCCCCCACGGCTTTTTTAGATCGCCTACCTCCTTGTTTTATCAACCACCCACAATCATATACACAAATGCACACTCATATACATACGCATGCACACACACACAGTCGCATGCACACACACACGCACAATCATGCACACGCATACACACACAATCATGCACACACAAACACACACACACAATCATATGCACACGCATGCACACGCATACACAAATGCACACTCATATACATACGCAGTCATACGCACAATCATGCACACACGCATACACACACAATCATACACACACGCATGCACACACACAATCATACACACACAAACGCACACACGCACACACAATCATTACACGCACGCACACACACACGCATGCACACGCATACACACAATCATTCACAATCATATGCACACACACAATCATACACACGCATACACACACACAGTCATGCACACGTATACACACAATCATACACAAACGCACACACACAATCATGCACACACAAACGCACACACGCATACACACACACACACACACATACGCTCAGTCATGTACACACTCATGCATACACACACCCCCCCCCCTGTCTCTCATGCTCTTTCACTTATTTCCTCTCTGGAAGAGCTGGGGTGGCAGCAGTCTCCTCCTTCAGCCTGGACAGCCCCCAGACTCTTCCTGTTTGCTTCGAGACTCCGGGCTCTGCTGCTCCTGCTTATGATGAGGGGGATCGGGAGGCCTCAGGTCCGTGCTGCTGCTTTTGGCTCCGCAGCCGCCCTCTTTCTGACTGCCGGGGAGGGGAAGTCTGATGCTGTTTCTTTCCGCCTGGCGAGCCGCGCTCCTCTCGACTGCTGGGGTGGGAGGTCGCTGCTGCCAGTGTGCCGCACTCCTGCTTACCGCTAGGGCAGAGAGTGTCTGTCTCTACTCCACGGGCTGCACCCGCTGACTGCTGGGGCCGGGGGGAGAGGGCGGGCAGTGTTTCTTCCGTGGAGCGGTCTGGCCCTCTGCTCCCGACTGCGGGAGGGACTCCGAAGCAGGCAGAGCAGTCCTTGCTGTGTATCGGGTGGAGGGGAGGCAACTCTCCAGCGTAATCGTGAGAGAGACGGTGCCCCTCGAGAGGCTCTGCCGACAAGTGCTCGTCCTCTTAGGTCCACTTGGCTGCAGCCATCCATGCGGTTCCTCTAACCCGTCTGCATATGAGGCAGAGACACCTCCAACGGGGGGGACTCCGATCACGGTGGAATCAATTCATACCACCACCAGTGGAAAAGGTGGCCGCAGGAAGAGGATGTCGGTGGCGGCTTCCTGGGCCGCGGGAAGGAAAGTTGCTGGTGGCGGCCTCCAGGCCACTCAGGGAGAAGCTTCAGCGGTGGCCTCCTGACCACGAAGAGGGTCCAGCGACAACGGCCTCCAGGCCGCACCAGAGAGGCGATGGCAGCGGCCCCTGCTCTCTTAGGGGTGTGTTCGCCTGTGGTGTGCGTGCCGGGCTATAAGGAGCCCGTGGCGGGAATCCTTGCTTTTCAGTCACCCCCCGGGTATTTGAACTCCAGCTGTGTAACCCAGCGCTGTCTCGGCAGAGGTGGCCCGTCAGTCGAGCCTTTGTTCTGCTCCGGTCTCCGGCCTCGCTCCAGGTCTGTCTTCCGCCTCAGCGCTGCCCCGCGTCCCCATCTTCGGCTCCAGCCACGGTCAAGTCCTCAGCTTCAGCTTGTCTCCGGCCTTGTCCGACTCTTCGGCGTTATCCGTAATCACAGCCTTCTGGGCCTTGTCATAGTCTGGCTTGGGCAAAGACTCGATCGCCCACAGTCAGCTCAGACCTTAGGGCTCTGCCCACGAGGTTGAATCAATTCCACTACAGCAAGAGGGGCTCAGGTTCACCTCGCGTTCCTTCTCACATCCCAGGCTTCTCTCCTTAACTGCTTCGGAGTCCTGGCCTTTCTCTCTCTCTCTCTCTGAAGGGACCCGTCCTTCCTCCAGGGTCTCTTAAGGTGGACCAGCTAGATGCATGAAGCCTTTCCTTCTAGACACGTGTTCCCATACCCCCACCAGTGCAGAGAGGGGCGCGGGCTTAACTCTGGTTCTCTTATTGCTGGAAATGTGACTCCTGGTCAGAGGTGGGGTAAAGTTTCTGGTGCTAGGGTCAGGCTATGGGCAGGGCAGAAGATGGCCTTCCTGCACCAGGAGCTGTAACTGGGGTTTATGTGCAGTAAATCATGGGCTTCTGCACAAATATATGTTGGATAGGAAAGGCTCAGCCTCAGGTTCCAGTAGTAACTCTGAATTATGGGTTTTAAGAAACATGATGGCAGAATAGGACCGACAGGACTCTCTAGTCTTCCCACCCACCCATATAACTTAGCTTTTCAATTCCCATCACTCCCTCAGAGATCCCGTGTGCTTATTCCATGATTTCTTGAATTAAGATCATGTTTTTCCCTCCATCACTTCCACAGGGAGGCTGCTCCAGGCATCCACCACCCTCTCTGTAAAGAAATATTTCCTAAGTTTACTCCTGAGTCTGCCCCCTTTCACCCTCATCCCATGAGCCCTTGTTCTGGAGCCTCCTCTCCTTTGAACGAGGCTCACCTCCTGTGTATGGAAACCTTGCAGGTATTTAAATGCCTCTCTCGTATCTCCCCTGTCTCGCCTTTCCTCTAGGGCAGGGGTGGGCAATTCCGGTCCTCAAGGGCCACAAACCAGTCTGGTTTTCAGGATATCCCTAATGAATATGCATGAGAGAGATTTGCATGCACTCTGCCTCAGTTGTATGCAAATCTATGTCATGCATATTCATTAGGATATCCTAAAACCTCGACAGGTTTGTGGCCCTCGAGGACTGGAATTGCCCACCCCTGCTCTAGGGTATTCATGTTTAGATCTTTAAGTCTATCCCTATAAACTTGAGAAGGAAGACCACTGACCATTGTAGCCGCCTCCCTCTGGGCCGACTCCATCCTGTTTATATCCTTTGAAGGTGCGGTCTCCAGAATTGTACACAGGAATCCAAGTGAGGTCTCACCAGGGCAATATCACCTCCCTTTCTCTGCTGACCCTTCCTCTCCCCGTGCATTCGAGCAGCTTTCTGGCTTTTACCGTCACTTTACCCACCTGTTTGGCTGTCTTAAGATCATCAGATACCATCAGCCCCAGATCCCGCTCTTCCTGTGTGCTTAGAAGGATTTCACCTCTCCCCCTGAGGTTTTGCACCCTAAATATATTACTCTGCATTTATTAGCATTAAATCATAGCTGCCAGACCTTAAACTATTCCTTGCGCTTCGCTAGATCCCTTCCCACCGTTTCCACACCTTCCCGGCTCTCCACTCTGCTACAGGTTTTAGTGTCATAAGCAAGAAGACAAACATCCCCAATAATCCTTCGCTTATGTGGCTCACAAAAAAAGTCGAAAAGTACTGGTACAAGAACCGATCCCCGAGGCACCCGCCCCCCCCCTCCTCCGAGAAATCTCCATTTACCACTCCCCTTTCTCGCCTCCCACTCAGCCCGTTTCTGACCCAGTCACTCACGCTGGGGTCCACGCCAAGGGCACTCGCTTTATATACGTCTCCTGCGCGGAACCGGGCCAAAGGCCCCGCCGAAATCCCAAGCGCACGATGCCCAGCGCTCTCCCCTGATCCAACCCTCTGGTCGCCCAATCAAAGAAACCGATCAGACTCGTCTGACAGAGCCTCTACCTCTGGTAAATCCCTGCTGCCTCGCATCTTGCCGTCCATTGGATTCCCGAAACTGCTCTCTCCCCTGTTTTAGCAGAGATTCCATTACTTTGCTCACCACAGAGGTCGGACTCACCGGCCTGTAGTTCCCAGCCTCCTCCTTACGTTCACTTTTATAAACAGGAACCACATCTGCCCTTTTCGAGTCCTCTAGAGCTACTCCAGACTCTAAGGAAGCATGGAAAAGGTCAGCCAGGGTTGCTGCCAGGACATCTCTAACGGGCCGATACAGTAAAAATCGCGGGAGAGCGCCCGCTCTCCCGGCGCGCGCACAGGCCACTCTCCTGTGCGCGCGATTCAGAAAAAGAAATTATTCAAATTAGGGCCGGCGGTAAAAAGAGGCGCTAGGGACTCTAGCGCATCCCTAGTGCCTCTTTTTTGACAGGAGCGGCGGCTGTCAGCGAGTTTGACAGCCAACGCTCAATTGTGCCGGCGTCGGTTCTCAAACCCGCTGATAGCCATGGGCTCGGAAACCGGACGCCGGCAAAATTGAGCGTCCTGTTTTCAACCCATCAGCTGCGAGCCCATTTAAAAATTTTTTTTAAATTTTTTTACTTTTTCGGGTCCTCAGATTTAATATCGCCAGGATATTAAGTCGGAGGGTGCACAGAAAAGTAGTTTTTACTGCTTTTCTGTGTACTTTCCCGGTGCCCGGAGAAATTAGCGCCGACCTTTGGGTAGGCGCTAATTTCTGAAAGTAAAATGTGCGGCTTGGCTGCACATTTTGCTTTCTGTATCGCGCGGGAATAACTAATAGGGCCATCAACATCCATTTGCACGTTGCGGGCGCTATTAGTTTCGGGGGGGGGGGGGCGGGGTTGGACTCGCGTTTTCGACGCGCTATTACCCCTTACTGAATAAGGGGTTAAGCTAGCGCGTCAAAAACGCGTGTCCAAACGCAAGTTAACAGTGCGCTCAGCCGGAGCGCACTGTACTGTATCGGCCTGTAAGTTCCCTTTAGTACCCTCAGATGTATCCCATCCGGCCCCATCGCCTTATCTACTTGAAGTTTAGTTAGCTCCTGACGAACTCACGGTTCTGAAAATCAATTGAGGTTTATCTCACTTCCAATCTTATTTGTGTTTGCTTTATGTGGTCCTGCTCCAGGCCCTTCCACAGTGAACACTGAATAGAAATGTGTGTTAAGTAGCTTTGCTTTTCCCTCATCGGCCTCCACGTATTCCTCCTCGTCACCTCTGAGTCTCACAGTGCCACGTTTGCACTTCCTTCTGTCACTAACAGATCTAAAACAAAGTCTTGTCCCCCCCGTTTTACCGAATGTGCTATTTTATCTTCCATTTGAAGTTTTGTGCTCCTGATTACTTTCCCAGCTTCTCTTAATTTTTCCGGGGTTTCCCTCTTTCTGTGGTCTCTCGTAGTTTATGAAGGCTTAACCTTTTCTCCCTCACCTTTTCCTCTTCCCTAACAAAAAGATTCGTTGCCCCTTGCCCTTACGAGATCTCCTTTTGGTTTTTGCCCACTTCCCCTCGATTTTCCCGTCCAGCTGACGACTCCTTGAGGTCCACCCCCCACCCATGTTGAGAAAGTTCGTTGTCCTGATGTCTAGGACCCTCGCCTCAGAATGAACCCTTCATCTCTTGCGTCCTAATATTGAACCCCGCCATACGATGGCCGCTGGTTCCCACTACGATGCTCAGAAATACTGTCCCCGTTGGGAAGCACCAGGTCCGGCATTGCCCTGGCCCTTGTGGGCTCTGTCACCGGCTGGCAGAACAGTTCTCCTTGCCAGATAATTCAGGATCTCCCTCCTTCCGGAAGACACCGCAGCCGGGATGTGCCAATCCCCATCCGGCAGATTGAAATCCCCTGGCAGTGGCGCCTCCCCTTTCACAGCAGCACTCCTGTGCGTCTCCTCCATGAAATCTCCTCAGTCTGTATTACACCAGTGTATAAACAGACGTTCCAGTCCTTCTTCACAGATTATCCCACAATGCCTTCCCCTTACCTCGTAAGCCCAGCAATTCTGTTGCCTTAATATTGTTCTTTATATAATAATGCCAGGCCTCTCCCCCTTCCCGAGCAGACTGTAGCCCAGTATAACTATATCTCAGTCACGGCTTTCCGCGTACCAGGTCTCCGTGACAGCTTTTACATCTCAATCAGCTTCTTCCATAACCGCCTCTAGAGCCGGGATTTTATTCCTCATACGGTGAGCAGTCGTGTACATGGCTTTCCTGATATTGCCCACTTTTCCCATTTCCATGCGAGTATGTCAAGTTTTACTTACCCTGGGGTTTTGTTCACCCATCCCCCGCCTATTCTAGTTTAAAGCCCTCCTCGGCAGATGTGCTATTCAGTGTTGAAAGAGGCTGCACCGTTTTTATAACCAGTGGCTTCCATCTCTGCTCAGCAAACCTTGAAACGTCATGATCCAGGAAGCCAAAATGCTCTCGTCGACGCCATCTACGCGGTCGACATGGATGAGCAGCATCGGGTAGTGGTCGGTAGGCTGGAGGATTTTTGGCAATCTCTCTCTTGGATTTTGGCGCCTGGCAGACAGCGCCCATCCTCGATGGATGCCTCTGGGCCCCTCAGAAGTGAGTCCCCACTACCCTCTGCCTCCTAGGTGAGGTGGTTGCTGTGCCTGCAGCTTTGGGGGTTTGCATGTATTGGTTCCTTCCCCGTCCCGAGATGACATCTCCTCATCCTCTTCCGATTCCTCAGTGCAAGAGAAATCGGAGCCATGGTGTAGGGTCCGGTAGCTGTAGTAGTCTGGGTCCAGCTAGCCCTCGCGGAGCAGTTTCACCTTCCACTCTGCACGAGCTCTCTCCATCTTAGATAATGCAGATGACAAGCCGATTACTGATGTAACCTCATTCTCTCAGTTGCTTCTCAGTCTCGCCTCCTCAGCTTTGAGTTCTGCCACATCTTTTCGGAGGGAGTCAATTGACAGACACCTTTCACACTGTACCCATTCCTCGCTTGGATCAAGGCATTAACGCACCTGAGATATTTGCTCATTAAGGAATTATTAAGGTCTGTACTGCAATCGGTCATTTTTGGATAAATAGATTATTGCAATGGATTGTATTTCGGTCTTCTTAATACTTCCGTCAGAGCTGTACAGCTGTTACAGAGTGCCGCAGTGAGGATCCTCTCTAGTATGAAACATAATGAGCGCTTTTTAAAATGACTGCGATTCTTGTCAAATTATTACATCGTGATTATGCAGGGTCGCTAGAGGCCTTATTGACAAAATATTCCTTCAGTTGTGTTTTTAGATCATCTAAGGCCAGTCTTTTGGCAATTCCCCCTGCAGACCTTATCATAGATAAAAACTACATGGGGCAGAGCCTTTTCTCTTGCGGAATAGTTTGCCGGCAGAAGTGCGTGCTGAGACAGATGTGAAGGCCTTCGGCAAGCAGATGAAGGCATTCTGTCTCCATGAAGCTTTTAGTTAGATAGCCCTGCACTGAATAGGTGGGCTCAAGTTTTATCTAAGAGTTTTTATTTGTATTGTATTGTGCACTTTCTGTTCTGTTCTATGTGTTTTAAGAGTATGCATTGTACTCTGTGGAATATAAGAAATGCTAAATAAATAACAGCTGAGAGACCCCTGTTTCCCCAAGTTTGAATTGGACGTTCATTCTGTGCTAATGACACCTTTTAAATCTGATTTGTGTGTACAGTTTCCAGTCAGCACTCATTTTTTTACTTTTGAGTTGTAACCGAACTTTATTGGCACCTGTTAGAATGTACGATATTCTACATTTACTTACCTTTAGTCTATGTGCGCAATCGGCGCCGGCGACCCATCGGGGTAAGGCCTTCTTTCTTACCTCTTACCCAGACGGGGCCACCGCCGACAGCGCGACCGCACGAAGCACCGCTCCAGGCCCGCTCCCCTCGCGGCCGAAGCCCGCCCCCCACCGAGAACCGGCCAACCAGCAGACGGCTGCAAGGCAGCCAATCAGACTAGATCGGGCGGCCCTTTAAACTACAACGAAGCCCGCGAAGCTCCCTCTTTCGCCTGCTTACCTGGGAAGAGCTGCTGCCGCTCCATTGTAAGGCCTGCGCAATCGGCGCCGGCGACCCATCGGGGTAAGGCCTTCTTTCTTACCTCTTACCCAGACGGGGCCACCGCCGACAGCGCGACCGCACGAAGCACCGCTCCAGGCCCGCTCCCCTCGCGGCCGAAGCCCGCCCCCCACCGAGAACCGGCCAACCAGCAGACGGCTGCAAGGCAACCAATCACATCACGACTAGTGACCAACAGCACCTTCAAATTCAGTCATCTCAGGCGCCGCGCGCCGAGCGTCGCGCGCCGAAGGAGCGCGTCAAAGGGGCTTGCCCCTTTGTCTCGCCCCTTAGTTGCAGCCCCGAAGGAGCCCCGACCCTAACCCGGAGTAGCCACAGACAATCCTCTGCTTACTGTAACGTTCTCGGGGACCCTCGGCCTTCACACAAAGTCTAACCTACCAATCCCTTAAAAACCAGCTTCCAACTCAACAATCGACAGCAACAAACTACATCTGACCACCTAGTAGCATTCAACCAGCACCAACACCAGACAACCAGCACCAAACAACACCTTTCGCCTCTCAGCACTCAACCATCTTCTCAAGCTACTTTCCCATCATGCACCCCATAACCATCCCTATCATCCACAACCAAAGATGGAAAGCACCCAAGCTCCCCACCACACCACTACACCACAACCGCCAACAGAGACTCAGACCCATCATGCTGACACCGATCACCCAATGCCTCGGCCTGGCTCTTTTCTCAATCACACTGTTCAATGCGCAATCCATATCCAAGAAAACACACATACTCAACGACTTCTTATCCGACTCTAAACCAGATATCTGTGCCATCACAGAAACCTGGTTAAAACCAACTGACACAACTCTAATCAACCAGCTTCCTATCCAGACCTACGACATAGTGTCCATACCCAGACGCAAAAAAAGAGGAGGCGGCCTCCTCTTAGCAACCAAAAAAACACTAGGTCTGTCATTGCAGACATCCAACACCATAGCCAACTTGGAATTCGCTTTATTCAACTCAAAGCATCTGACTATAGCACTAATCTACGCTCCTCCCGGTCTCTTGGAATCAGACCCTTCCCCAATCATAGAACTAGCAGCAAAACACTTAAATTCAGGAAAACCAACTATCCTTATGGGAGACTTCAACCTCCACGTGGATGTCCATCCTCATTCTTCCAACTGCAAAACCATTCTCTCCTCCCTCACCCATATGGGTTTCAGACAAATTGTGACAGAACCTACCCACAAAGCTGGTCATACCTTAGACCTGATCTTTATAAACGAAGGTCTATCTTCCCACACCACTCCAACCTGCCTTGCGGTTCCTTGGACTGACCACAGAATCATCTCTTCAATGTTAAAGATCCCTGAGCCTCTTCCCCTAACAACCCAAACTATTAACATCTCAGTCAGGAAACAGTGCTCAGGAGATCACCTAAGCAAACACCTAGCCAAAGAACTAACGAATCTGGACCTCACCGACGCTAACTCAGCAACTTCATCATGGCTCAACATCACCAACAAGGTTGCAGATCATGTATGTCCCTTGACTACTAAGTCTATTAACCCGGACAAAGATAACAGGAAACCTTGGTTCACCACAAAACTGAAGTCTCGTAAACACGAGCTTAGAAGCAAGGAAAACCTATGGCGTAAAAGCCCTTCTACAACAACCCTCCTCAACTACAAATCATGCCTCAACACCTACAGAAACGAAATCCACAAAACTAAAAGAGAATATTACTCCAAAAAGATACACCACTTCTCATTCGATTCAAGAGCACTCTTCTCTTATGTCTCAGCCCTCACTAATCCTCCTGGACCAAGCATCCCAGATGACCAAGCTCTAAAAAAAGCCAGTGAACTTGCCGATTTTTTCGACAACAAAATCACAGCCCTCGTAGCCCCCCTCAAAGGGCCAACGCCACACACTAGCCTTACAAGCAACCACAGCCAGCAATCAGATACAACAACCGCCTCTCAACCCAACACTCACACAGCAGTGCTTGAATCTCTCGAACCCACTTCCACCTTAGAAATAGCAAATATCCTTAAGAAGATAAAACCGTCCTCTCACCCCTTAGACCATATACCATCAAACCTGCTGAGTTCAATCCATGACACCATTGCCAAGCCAGTGGCTGATATCATTAACTGCTCCCTCGCCCAAGGCCAAGTTCCTAAACAACTCAAGTTAGCGCTTCTCAAACCTCTACTCAAAAAACCCAACCTTCCCACTACAGATCTGGCTAACTACAGACCTATAGTGAACCTCCCTATGCTAGCTAAAATTATGGAGAAAATCGTCAACAGACAACTTTCTGAATTCCTTGAAGACAACAATATCCTCACTAACAACCAATATGGATTCCGAAAGAAAAAGAGCACCGAATCCTTATTAGCCACACTAACAGACAACATTATCTTCAATCTCGAAAAAGGCCAATCTTGTCTTCTCGTGCTTCTGGATCTTTCCTCAGCTTTCGACACCGTGAACCACCCTAGCCTACTACAACAACTATCAGTCATCGGCATCACTGGAACAGCTCTCAACTGGTTTAAGTCCTTCCTAGAGAACAGAACATACAAAGTGAAGATAAACAACAAGGAATCTCACCCCATCCAAGTCAAGATGGGGGTACCACAAGGATCATCACTCTCACCCACCCTTTTCAACATTTACCTGCTCCCTCTCTGTCATCTACTTACTAACCTCAAGCTCACACATTTCTTATACGCGGATGACATTCAAATTCTCATCCCTATCACGGAGACCATACACAAAACCATATCCTATTGGAAAAAATGCCTCTCATTCATCAACGATCTACTAACCAGCCTCAACCTGGTGCTAAACACCAAAAAAACGGAAATTCTCATCATAACACCAGATCAATCTACCCCGCCAACATCCATCAACTCTCCAGACACCTCAGGATATTCCACCGCACCTCAAGTCAGAGATCTGGGTGTACTACTTGACGACAAACTCAGCCTCAATAAATTCATAAATAACACCACAAAAGAATGCTTCTTTAAACTACAAGTGCTAAAGAAACTAAAGCCCCTTCTACTCTATAGGGATTTCCGCACAGTACTACAAGCCATCATTCTAACTAAATTAGACTACTGTAATTCACTCCTGCAGGGCCTTCCAGCATACACTACCAAGCCACTCCAGATGGTTCTGAATGCCACTGCAAGGATCCTTACCAATGCCAAAAAAAGGGACCATATCACCCCAATCCTACAGCACCTCCACTGGCTCCCCATCAAATATAGGATCCAGTTCAAGACCTGCATGATGGTTCACAAGGCACTACATAACATCTCCCCCCTCAACCTAACTTTCCAGCTTCAACTACACTCTTCTAACAAACCAACCAGAAGGGCATACCAGAACAGAATGATCACCCAACCTGCAAAATCTACCCTGAGGAAACGCGCTCTATCCACAGCGGGCCCGTCACTCTGGAACTCACTACCACCGGACCTCCGCCTAGAACCGTGCCATACTACGTTCAAGGTGAAACTCAAGACTTGGCTCTTCCTTCAAGCTTTCCCAGAGAGCTAAAGCAGGAAGAACAAACATCCAGCCTTGTCTTACCACAATAATGTAATGCTCACATTGAGTCAGTTTTTGTTCCAAGTTGTTACCTAAGTTGATCTTAGTTGTTTCTTAATATAATATATTATACTGTATTATAGTTCTTCTGTTCATTATATTATATTTGATATGTTCCATGTAAACCGCCTACCCGGCGATAGCTATATCTGTTAAATGTGAACCGGAGTGATATGTATTGTATACAGGAACTTCCGGTATATAAAAACCAATAAATAAATAAATAAATAAATAAATAAATGTGCCTATTTGTAAACCGTTGCGATGGTACATAACTTAGCGACGGTATAGAAAAGTTTTTAAATAAATAAATAAAATACCATATCATTAGCTTACTGTAGTGGGAGTAAAATACATATTAACACGAGCCTTAAGAAACTGTGCATTGAGTTTCAGCTCACAGTTCTAGCCCCCATGTTATTGCATTGTTCCCCCCGAGTGAATATATTTAGGTCATCAAGTCTCATCTCATAGAGCTTTTGGTGCAGGCTGCATATCACTGGTAGCTGTCTATGGTTACCAGTGATTGCTCAGAAATGTGCAACTGTACCACTGTGTGACAACTCCAGAGCAGTGATTATAGGATACGAATCCGAGAAACATTTGTGTGGTCACTAATGCTTGATTAATGCCTTCTTTTATCACCAGCAAGCGATGATATCACCCAGAATATAAAGGAGGGGAATCGTGAAGAATATCCTATGGAAGTAGGACTGATCCCAAGAGAATCAGAAAATGTCGGTGAGAATCGTTCCCAGGGGACGGAGAGGAGGAACTCAAGGAATAGTCAGCAGGAATCAGAGAAGAAGCCGAGAGACCCTGCAGGAGACTCACTGGATGGAGTCGCTCAGTGTGAGAGAAATGACAGGGAGCTCAGAGACAGCCCTGAGCAGCAGAGACAGCTGAGAGCCGAGAGTTCCTTCCAAAACAATAACAGTGCTCAAATGACTTCTGATGTTCAACAGAGAGAAGGGAAAGGGAAGAAATCCTTTCTGTGTGATGCCTGTGGAAAAAGCTTTGTTAAGAAATCACATTTAATATTCCACCAGAAATCCCACCCACTAAAAACACCATTTCCATGTAGTAAAGGTGGGGAAAGTTTTGGTCAAAGAAACAATCTAAATATCCACTTAGGAAAACACACGAGCGAGAGAGCATTTTCATGCACTGAACGTAGCACAAATATAATATGCAAAGATGTTCTAAGACAAAACCAAAAAATACACACTGTTGAGAGACCATTTTCATGTACTAAATGTGGTGAAAGCTTTATAAGGAAGGATATGTTAATATCTCACCAGATAATCCACCAAGATGATAAATATTTAAATAAGAAAAGCCATGTGCGATTGGATAAAATGATCCATGGGAAAGAGAAACCATTTAAATGTTCTGTCTGTGATAAATGTTTCCAACACAAATCCGATCTTAGGGAACACAAAAGAATTCACACTACTGAGAAGCGATTTAAATGTTCTTTTTGTGATAAATGTTTTAATCAGAAATATGTGCTTACAAGGCATGAACAGATTCACACTGGTGAAAAACCATTTAAATGCTCTCATTGTGATAAATGTTTCAATCAAAAGTCTGTTCTTACAATGCATGAAAGAATTCACACCGGTGAGAAACCATTTAAATGCTCTCAGTGTGACAAATGTTTCAATCAGAAATCTGTTCTTACAAGGCATGAAAGAATCCACAAGGGAGAGAAGCCATTTCACTGTTCTGAATGTGATAAAAGTTTTGGTCAGAATTTCCGGTTAAGACAACATTTAAGAATTCACTCTGGTGAGAAACCATTTCAATGTTCTCATTGTACAAAATGTTTCAATCTGAAATCCTATCTTAAAAGACATGAACAAATCCACATGGGAGAGAAGCTATTTAAATGTTCAGAATGTGATAAAAATTTCCATCAGAAAAGAGAACTACTATTCCACAAAATGATCCACAGGAAAGAAAAGCCATTTAAATGTTCTATCTGTGATAAATGTTTCAATCAGAATTCCGATCTTAGGGAGCACAAAATAATTCATACTATTGAGAAACAATTTAAATGCTCACATTGTGATAAATGTTTCAATCAGAAATATGTGTTTACAAGACATATAAGAATTCACACTGGTGAGAAACCATTTAAATGCTCTCATTGTGATAAATGTTTCAATCAAAAATCTGTTCTTACAATGCATGAAAGAATTCACACTGGTGAGAAACCATTTAAATGCTCTCATTGTGATAAATGTTTCAATCAAAAATCTGTTCTTACAATGCATGAAAGAACTCACACCGGTGAGAAACCATTTAAATGCTCTCATTGTGATAAATGTTTCAATCAGAAATCTGATCTTACAAGGCATGAAAGAATCCATAAGGGGGAAAAACCATTTCAGTGTTCTGAATGTGATAAATGTTTCAGACAGAATTTCCAATTAAAACGGCATTTAAGAATTCACTCTGTTGCTAAACCATTTCAATGTTCTCATTGTAAAAAATGTTTTAATCTGAAATCTTATCTTAAAAGACATGAACAAATCCACATGGGAGAGAAACGATTTAAATGTTCTGAATGTGATAAAATGTTTCATCAGAAAAGAGCTCTACTATACCACAAAATGGTCCATAGGAAAGAAAAACATTTTAAATGTTCTGTCTGTGACAAATGCTTCCATCAGAATTCTGATCTTAGGGAACACAAGAGAATTCACACTACTGAGAAAAAATTTAAGTGTCCACATTGTAATAAATGTTTCAGTCAGAAATATGTGTTTACAAGACATGAAAGAGTTCACACTGGTGAGAAACCATTTAAATGCTCTCATTGTGATAAATGTTTCAACCAAAAATCTGTTCTTACAATGCATGAAAGAATTCACACTGGTGAGAAACCATTTAAATGTTCTCATTGTGACAAATGTTTCAAGCAGAAATCTGTTCTTACACGGCATGAAAGAACCTACAAGGGAGAGAAGCCATTTCAATGTTCTGAATGTGATAAATATTTCGGTCGGAATTTCCAGTTAATACAACATTTAAGAATTCACTCTGATGAGAAACCATTTCAATGTTCTCATTGTGAAAAATGTTTCAATCTGAAATCTTATCTTAAAAAACATGAACAAATCCACATGGGCGATAAACCATTTAAATGTTCTGAATGTGATAAAAGCTTCAAGTATAAATATTTTCTAGGAATACATGAAAGAAAACACACTGGTGAGAAACCATTTAAATGTTCTGAATGTGATAAATGTTTCAGTCGAACTTCCTCTTTAATACACCACAAAATAATTCACACCAGAGTGAAGCCATTTACATGTTCTAAATGTGATAAAAGTTACAGGCATAATTACCTTTTATTACAGCATGAAAGAATCCACAAGGGTGAGAAACCATTTCAATGTTCTGAATGTTTTAAAAGTTTTGCTCATAATTTCCATTTCATACAACATGTAAGAATTCATACTGGTGAGAAACCATTTAAATGTTCTCATTGTGATAAATGCTTCAATCAGAAATCTATTCTTACAAGGCATGAAAAAATTCACTCTGGGGAAAAAACCTTTTAAATGTTCTGAATGTGATAAATGTTTTGTTCAGAATTTCCAGTTAATGCAACATGTAGGAATTCACACTGGTGCCGAAAATGTGGCAGAAAGTTACTGAAATAGTCCCAAGCATATTGGGTGCCACTGGTCTGAAAAAGAATTTTCAAATGCATATTGATGCGTTGACTGTTTAAGTTACATTTTATGAACTTGAAAAGGAGGGTTTCTTTGGTACAATGCAAGTACTAAGATGTACATTAGCAGTAAATTTGAGAGATTGAAATCATCCCCATCATGCCATAGCTTATGAATGTAGTTCATTCCTGTGAAGATATGTCCAAAATAAACCCATCTGGAGAAACTGCACTGTGAGAAATAATTTAAATGTTCTCATTGTAAGAAATGTTTCAATCTGAAATCTGTTCTTACAAGGCATGACAGACTTCATACTGGTGATAAATCATTTAAATGTTTTCATTGTGATAAATATTTCAATCAGAAATCCACTATTACAAGCAGACTGATGAAATGCAGTGCGCTTCCCCAAGCACACTGGTTAACCCATGGTTGGATAACCATTTTGGATGTGCGTCCACAACCCCTATTGCTATAAGGGGATTAGTGCATCCAAAACTTACATCCAATCCACTACGAACCTAATAGCGCTCATCACATGCAAATGCTTGTTGATGAGACTATTAGCAATTCTCCCCAATTTAAAAAAAACGCACCCATCGCACACATTTTTACCTTCAGAAATGAATGCCTGCCCGGAGCAAGTGTTAATTTCTGAGTAGCCCAAAAAGGGCACAGAAAAGCAGAAAATAAATACTTTTTTTGAACTTCCTCTGACTTAATCATGGCAAAATTATGTCAGAGGGACAAAAAGGAGAAAAAGGTTTTAAAATTTTTTTTAAATAAAAATTGCCAGCAGTCAGGTTAGGAAAAGGAACACTCAATTAATGAGCGTCCATTTTCCTAACTTGTGGCTGTGCACAGGTTAGGAAAAAGGATGCTTATAAAATTGAGCATCTGTTTTCCTAATTGGCTTACAGCTGACCTCTCCTGGGCATCTGCTGCTGAGGAGGCGCTAGGGGGCATACAATTTCTAGCACCTCCTTTTTACTGTGGCAACTGATTTAAATATTAAATTGGGTTCCCCAGAGAGATCAATTGGCGGGTGTTGGGAAAGCAAGCGCTCAGTCATGAGTGCCCATTTTCCCCACACTGATATTGCATTGAACTTCTTCACTCTGGTAAAAAAAAAGAAAAAGCATAAATGTTCTGAATGTTATTAAAGCTTAAAGATTAAATATATTCTAGGAATACATAAAACTATCCACACTAGGAAGAAACCATTTTAATGTTCTGAATATGATAGCAGTTTTAAGTGAAAAGCTACACTAACAATACAGCAAAGAATCCACACTGGAGCAAATTCATTTAAATATTTTCGATATGATAAATGTTTCAGTAGAAATTTCCATTTAGTACAAGATGAAAGAATTCAAACTGATGAAAATCCCTTTAAATGTTCTGAATGTGATAAATGTTTCACTCAGAAAATCCACTTCTGATTGCATAAAATGACCAATTTGAAAGAGAAACCATTTAAATGTTCTCAATGTGATTATTCTGTCAGCAAGTAAATCTGCTATTGCCTGAAATGATCCACAGGAAAGAAAATTGATTTTAAAATTCTGAATGTGATAGTTTCCATTTGAAATCTACTATTATCAATCATGAAAGAATTCACACTGATCAAAAGTCATTTAAATGTTCTGAATGTGATAAATATTTTAATCAGAAAATCCATTTGCGATTGCATAAAATGACTCACAGGAAAGGAAAATTATTTTAATGTTCTGAATGTGATAAATGTTTCAGTTAGAATTCCCAATTAATACAACAGGAAAAATCTAATACTGGTGAGAAATAATTTCAATGTTTTCAATGTGATAACTGTTTTATTTGAAACTTGATTTTACAACGCATGATAGAATTTACATGGATGAGAAACCATTTCAATGTTCTGAATGAGATAAATGTTTTTGTCAGAATTCTAGAAGGTGGATCTCTTTGGTACAATGCAAGTACTAAGAAGGGCATTAGCACTAAATCTGAGAGATTGACGTCATCCCCACCATGCCATAGCTTACAAATGAGCTACCAAAGGACAATCAAATCTTTATGGGTAGAAATCCCTTGTGTGTTGGGGAAGAGAATAGTGATAGGAGTATACTACCATCCATCTGGCCAAGATGGTGAGACAGACAGTGAAATGCTAAGAGAAATTAGGGAAGCTAACCAAATTGGTAGTGCGGTAATAATGGGAGACTTCAATTACCACACAATGTAAACAGTTATGTATTAGGACACAACGAGCACAATTCTCACTAGAAAGACGTCATGTAACTATGATTTTTCTTAGTCAATGTGCTATTATTTATAGAGCCATCATAACACCTGCGGGCATACCAGCATATTTTAGCTTAAGGTCTTGCCACTTCAGGTCGTATTTAATCATTGGCCCAAGTCCTTTATTCTTTTTTGCATATTTTTTAGTAGTATTTTTGAAATTTTTTTAAAATGTTTTTATAAAATTCTGTAAATAATCACGTTTCTTTGAAAGTTTGAGCCACACCAAGGAAGGTATTACCCCGATACAGAATTTTATAAAAAAATTTCAAAATTACTACTAAAAAATATGCAAAAAAGAATAAAGGACTTGGGCCAATGATTAAATACGACCTGAAGTGGCAAGACCTTAAGCTAAAATATGCTGGTATGCCCGCAGGTGTTATGATGGCTCTATAAATAATAGCACATTGACTAAGAAAAATCATAGTTACATGACGTCTTTCTAGTGAGACTTCAATTACCCCAATATTGACTGGGTAAATGTATCATCAGTACATGCTAGAGATATAAAGTTCCTGGATGGAATAAATGACATTTTTATGGAGCAATTGGTTCAGGAACCAACGAGAGGGAGCAATTTTAGATCTAATTCTCAGTGGAGCACAGGATTTGGTGAGAGAGGTAACGGTGGTGGGGCCGCTTGGCAATAATGATCATAATATGATCAAATTTGAATTAATGACTGGAAGGGGGACAGTAAGCAAATCCATGTCTCTTGTGCTAAACTTTCAAAAGGGAAACTTTGATAAATTGAGAGAAATAGTTAGAAAAAAACTGAAAGGAGCAGCTACAAAGGTAAAAAGTGTGCAAGAGGCATGGCCATTGTTAAAAAATACCATCCTAGAAGCACAGTCCAGATGTATTCCACACATTAAGAAAGGTGGAAAGAAGGTAAAATGATCACCGGCATGGTTAAAAGATGAGGTAAGAGAGGCTATTTTAGCCAAAAGGTCTTTAATCAAAGATTGGAAGAAGGATCCAACAGAAGAAAATAGGATAAAACATAAGCATTGGCAAGTTAAATGTAAGACATTGATAAGACAGACTAAGAGAGAATTTGAAAAGAAGTTGGCCATAGAGGCAAAAACTCACAGTAAAAACATTTTTAAATATATCCGAAACAGAAAGTCTGCGAGGGAGTCAGTTGGACCATTAGATTTAGATTATTGGGAGTTAAAGGGGCACTTAGAGAAGATAAGGCCATTGTGTAAAGATTAAACAATTTCTTTGCTTCAGTGTTTACTGAAGAGGATGTTGGAGAGATACCCGTTCCGGAGAAAGTTTTCATGGGTAATGATTCAGATGGACTGAACCAAATCACAGGGAATCTAGAAGATATGGTAGGCCTGATTGACAAAGTGAAGAGTAGTAAATCACCTGGACCAGATGGTAAACACCCCAGGGTTCTGAAGGAACTAAAAAATGAAATTTCAGATCTGTTAATACAAATTTGTAACCTATCATTAAAATCATCCATTGTACCTGAAGACTGGAGGGTGGCTAATGTAACCCCAATATTTAAAAAGGCTTCCAGGGGCGATCCAGGAAACTACAGACCAGTGAGCCTGACTTCAGTGCCAGGAAAAATAGTGGAAAGTGTTCTAAATATCAAAATCACAGAACATATAGAAAGACATGGTTTAATGAACAAAGTCAGCATGGCTTTACCCAAGGCAAGTCTTGCCTAACAAATCTGCTTCATTTTTTGAAGGGGTAAATAAACGTGGATAAAAGTGAACCGGTAGATGTAGTGTATTTGGATTTTCAGAAGGTATTTGAAAAAGTTCCTAATGAGAAGCTTCTAGGAAAAGTAAAAGCTCATGGGATAGGTGGCGATGTCCTTTCGAGGATTACAAACTGGCTAAAAGACAGGAAACAGAGAGTAGGATTAAATGGACAATTTTCTCAGTGTAAAAGGGTAAACAGTGGAGTGCTTCAGGGATCTCTACTGGGACCCGTTCTGTTAGGATTAGTTAGTATGTGGGCCCTGGGCCAAGGTGAAAGATGGTACCGCCCACAGGGAGAAGCCCTGTGAGCCTCACTGTCAGGAGACGAGGTCTCAGCTGACGTCAGACACAGAGAAAGTCTAGAGTCTTTATTAAAGAGGTAGAGCAGCACTACCCACGGAGCGGGGGGTGCCAGAGTAAAGTGGCACAGATCCAGAGGAGTCACGGATCTGTGGACTGGGGGAAGCCCAGGGAGAATACCTCAATATAGTTGGTAATGGTCCGCAGAGCGGGGTACACCAATGAGGTCTTTAGGAGTGATGGTAGAGGTCCGTGGAGCAGGGTACACCGAAGAGGTCTTCAGTAGAGATGGAAATGGTCCACAGAGTGGGGTACACCAAAGAGGGTCTTTAGTAGAGACGGTAGTGGTCCGCAGAGTGGGGTACACCGAGGAGGTCCTCCGTAGAGATGGTAATGGTCCGCAGAGTGGGGTAGACCAGAGAGGGTCCTCAATAGAGATGGTAGAATAGGAAGTAGTCCACAGAGCGGGGGTATTCACGGCAAGAGTAGTGATGGTTCCAGGGGAAACCCCGGGGAACGGGGTAGGCAGAAGTCCTGAGCATTAGGTCCTCCGAGGAGCGGATAGCCAGAGATGAGGAGAGGGCCTCCGAGGAGCAGGTACCCGGAACATCTCACACCAAGAAAGCAGGAGCTGGTTCGAAGGGACCTCTGTGAGCGAGATGGATTTGACAAAGAGAGATCTCGTTGCCAAGTCGTCAGTAGGCAGGGCCAGCCGGCTTAAATGACCTGGAGGAATGACGGTCATCCAGAGGGGACGCCCCCGAGGTTCCCACCATGAAGTGCTTAAGACTGACCCATGCGCGCGCGCCTAAGGGATTCCAACAGCGAGATGGCGGTCAGCCCACCCCGGGAGGCCTGGGAGTGGTAGGCAGGAGTCGAGGATGGGAAGAAGGAGGTGAGCAATTGCGGTCGCAGCCGTCTGTGACCGACGGGCGTAACACGTTCTTTTCAATATATTTATAAATGATCTGGAAAGGAATACGATGAATGAAGGTAATCAAATTTACAGATGATACAAAATTATCCAGAGTAGTTAAATCACAAGCGGATTGTGATAAATTGTAGGAAGACCTTGTGAAACTGGAAATTGGGCATCCAAATGGCAGATGAAATTTAATGTGGATAAGTGCAAGGTGATGCATATAGGGAAAAATAACCCCATGCTATAGTTACACTGTTAGGTTCCACATTAGGAGCTATCACCCAAAAAAGAGATCTAGGTGTCATAGTGGATAACACATTGAAATCTCGTCGGCTCAGTGTGCAGCACACTGAGCCTATATGCATCACCTTGCACTTATCCTCATTAAATTTCATCTGCCATTTGGATGCCCAATTTTCCAGTCAAAAAGCAAACAGAATGTTGGGAATTATTAGAAAGGGAATGGTGAATAAAACGGAAAATGTTATAATTGCATCTGTATCGCTCCATGGTGAGACCACACCTTGAATACTGTGTACAATTCTGGTCGCCGCATCTCAAAAATGATATAGTTGCAATGGAGAAGGTATAGAGAAGGGCTACCAAAATGATAAAGGGGATGGAACAGCTCCCCTACAAGGAAAGGCTGAAGAGGTTAGGACTTTTCAGCTTGGAGAAGAGATGGCTGAGGGCGGATATGATAGAGGTCTTGAACGAGTAGATGTGACTCTGTTATTTACTCTTTCAAATAATAGATAGACTAGGGGGCATTCCTTGAAGTTAGCATGTGGCACATTTAAAACTAATCGGAGAAAGTTCTTTTTCACTCAACGCACAATTAAGCTCTGGAATTTGTTGCCAGAAGATGTGATTAGTGCAGTTAGTGTAGCTGTGTTTAAAAAAGGATTGGATAAGTTCTTGGAGGAGAAGTCCATTACCTGCTATTAATCAATTTGACTTAGTAAATGGCCACTGCTATTAATTGTATCAGTAGCATGGGATCTTCTTAGTTTTTGGGTACTTGCCAGGTCCTTGTATCCTGGATTGGCCACTGTTGGAAACAGGATGCTGGGCTTGATGGATCCTTGGTCTGACCCAGTATGGCATGTTCTTACGTTCATTCCATGGAGAGCCCAACTTCTGGCTCATATATTTCACATCTCTCCAGCAAGATCTGGCTTTCTGCAAAAACCAATCGATCAGAAAACCGGAATTAACTCCACAATAATGGAAGAGCCAAACAATGCCCCCCAAAACTATCCACCAATAACCTGCTTGCCCACAATATATAAACTGTTCACTGCACTCGATGCAGATAGAATATATCACCACATTGATTCTAATAACATCTTGGCAACAGAACAGAAAAGTAATAAGAGAGGAGCCTATGAAAGCAGAGACCAGCTGATGCTGAATAAAGCCATAACTGAAAACTCAGTATAGCATGGATTGACTATAAGGCGGCCTTTGATAGCGTCCCACACACTTGAAAATGTGCAAAGTGAATCTGGTACTCAATGAGTACATCAAGTTCATCATGAAAATGTGGCAGACTACACTTCACCTGAATTATGAGGATGGACAACCTGTCCTTTCCAATATTAAGATGCAGAGAGGAATATTCCAGGCAGATTCCCAGTTACTGCTTTTGTATTGTCTGGCATTAAACCCACTGAGTGCTCTCATTAACTCCTTGGGTTATGGAATTTGATTTAATCCTAGAGCAACCAATCCCCTACAGAAGGTTTCCCATTTACTATTTGTCTACGATTTAAACTCTACAGTTCTTGAGATGCTAATTTAGCAGAACAATTCCATGTGGTGAAGAGTTTCTCCGGAAAATTAAGTAAAACTGAAAACATCTCCCTGACTGCAGATTGCAATATAGGAGAACTGGAGCAGGAGACCACATATAAATATCTATAACTAGAGGAAGGTGGAAAAATACAGCATAAAGTATTGCGAGAAAAGATCAGTAAAGAATTCTATAGGAGGGTGAAGATGATATTGACAAGTGCCTGAAAGTACAAAATAAGATGTACGTTATTAAGCAGCTTGCAATCCCTGCATTATCATACAGCTCTGGAACAGAAGACTGGCCTTATGAGTATCTTGAAGAATTGGATGTAAAAACAAGAAAGCTCCTCCATACCTATTAGGTGATTTATAAGAACCTGTGCATGCTGAGATTGCACATCTCTAGAGCTGAAGGTGGTTCTTACTATTTATAGGAACCAGTGTGTGCTGAGATTGCACATCCCAAGAGCTGAAGGCGGTTCTTACTATTTATAAGAACCAGTGCGTGCTGAGATTGCACATCCCTAGAGCTGAAGGCGGTTCTTACTATTTATAAGAGCCAGTGCATACTGAGATTGTACATCCCTAGAGCTGAAGGAAATATGGGTCTTAGGCCTTCAGGATCACTTAACAGAGTGTAGGAGTAGCCTAGTGGTTAGAGCCACAGGCTATGAATGCAGGAGACCAAGGTTCAAGTTCTTTTGTTGCTCCTTGTGACCTTGGACAAGTCACTTCACCCTCCGTTGCCTCAGGTACAAACATAGATTGTAAGCCTGCTGGAGATAGGGAAATACCCACGGTACCTGAATGTAATTTGCTTTGAAGTATTGAAAGAGTATCCACTATTCAACAACCAACCTCGTTTCCTTAGTGCAACAATTCTGCAACCTCCAAAAAGTCAAGGAAACCCCTTGATATGTGGTTTGTGTGCGGTTGCTATCAATGGATCAGCCACTCATTTTAGCTGGCCCATTAGGATAGCTCCCGTGTTTTATTCTTTAGTTTTCTTAACAAACAATGTTCTTTTCTTTTGCTTTTTGCTTTTTCAATTTCTGCGAATCTTCTTTAAAACTGCGTGCTTCTGTTCTCCCGATGTGCGGTACGACCCACCATTCTCTTATTAGTGTCTTTTATAAAGAATTCACTTATCTTTTAGTTGCTAAATTGCTGCCGCTATTTATGGGTCCGACTCTGCTTGCTCGACATTGGCCATGTTTCGGCAGAAATCTGCCTGCTTCAGGGGCCACGGGAAAAATTTTGTTATCTCCGTGCCGCGGATCCTCCGTCAAAAGCACTTGAATACTTCTAGAATATTTAAAAAAGCTGTTAAGCCCAATCCTCATCATATATGCAATCAATATCCCACTACCAAGTTTAAAGTACTTACTATATTCGCGTATCAAATCCTCAACGTGAGCGGCGCCTTCATGTTTGAATCCGGGTCTCTCTCTATTCCTCCATTTATATAGCTCTTCTAAACCACTTGCTGGACCAATCACATTGTCTCCCTTGGGTCCTAGGTGCTAGCACCCTAGGGTGCCCTGCAATCATACTGAATAGTGACGTCACCAATTGTTTCTTCTTTTTATTTTTCTTCTTTTTTCTTTGATGTACACTGCATATGAACTCTCTGCGTATATGTTTTTTCGTGCTCCTAAAGTGTTTCCAGACTTCAATAATGTATTCGATATATGAAATGTACTTTATTTATTTTAAGGCTCGATCGTTCCAATCGGGGAAAGTTCTTTCGTCGGACCTGATGGGGACCTACCAGAAACCTGCTTTTGCAAGATGCCATCTCTCCCTTATTAAACGGACGTAATAGTGAACTAACCTACTTCTGCTTTTTGCCAATTGATATGTCACTCGATCTGATTTCAATAAAATATCTCCATGATTCATTTATTGCTTATCTGCATTTCTTTTTGCTTTCTACCTTTATGCTACAGCTGTTGACCTACTAAAACAGATTTTATACATTAATTAGTAAGTTAGTTCCTCCTTAGATAGTGGACCCCGTGCTGGTGTTTTGCACGGTGCCTGCTATACGATCTTGTATTTACCCTATTCTCCATGGATGCCTTCATTTCACCCCATTTTTTGTATTTTTATTTTGCCTTAAATATAGATGTTACCTACATTCATTTTTAATTAACGAATTATGGAAACAACAGGAACAACCCTTATTCTATACATGTTGGGCTCCATTTCTTGATACCTCAATGAGGCCGTATTACTTATTTCAAGTAGTGTCACCTATCCTTTCATTGATTCCACCTTCAATTTTCTATTAATACCTAGATTTCTATTTCCCAATGTTTTCTAAATCCCCTATGTCTGCTGACACACCCGATTTCCCTCTTATCTTCTTACTTATATATGTGCCATTGTTATATGTAAAAGCTGATATGGTCCCTTGTCCTAAGGTTCCAATTAAAAATATATCTTTCCAGTGCAAAATTACATGTACCTTTTATAACCGAAAATAGACCAATTTATCTCTCGATTCAAACCCTTCGGGCAACTGTGTCCCATATAGATAAATCGTTGTTCCATCTGCATTAACTTGAGGTTCAAATCACCTCCCCTGGATGTTTCTTCACCTGGAATATCATTGCTACCGTAAATTCCTGTATTTGATGTCCCACCTCCTGCCAATGATCCACAGCGTGCTCCTTCCATGTGGTTTCGTAACGACTCAAATGCCCTGGATCCTTATTTTTATTTTACGTGTTGTCTTTCCTATGTACCATATTGCACGGACACCACAGGGCATACACCACATTGGTGGATTCGCATGTGAAGTGGTCTTTAAAATGAAATGTCCTACGGCTGGGATCTCTATTGTGAACCTGCATACATATGGATGCATACATTACATTGGGTACATGGGCTTTGACCCACTGCGTATGTCTCTGTATGTTCTTCTTCCAATTGCAGATTAGAATGCATCACGAGATCTTTTATGCTCTTGGCCCTAGTCAACGCAAACATTGGTTTTTCTTTGAACACTGAGTGCATCTGGAGCAGAGGCCAATGTTTCAGGATGCTCTTTTTTAATGTTTGTGTCTGTGGTTTAAACGGTAATACACACGCCAATCTTGTGTTGGTCTGTGCTGGTTTTGACTGTAAAAGCAAATCTCTGTTTGCTCTCTTGTAAGCCCTTTTTATAACAGAAATTGGGTACCCCCTTTGGAGAAACCTATTTTTCATAGCCTCTGCTTGTACCGTGTATTCCTGAACTGTGGAACACAGGCTCCGTAACCGAAGGAATTGGCCCACCGGTAAATTATCTCTTAAATGATCAGGATGATATGACGAATAATGCAATAACATGTTTCTAACCGTAGGTTTACGATACATTGAAAAACTGAACACTCCCAAATCTGCCTTGATCTGAATATCCAAAAATGATACACTTTGCTTATGATATTGACTTGTGAATTGTAGATGGGGATTGCATGTATTCAGCCATTGTATGAATTGCATTAGTTGATCCTCTTCTCCTTGCCAAATCATAACGATATCATCTATAAATCTATTCCATAAGCTTATATGTATGCTGAATTGATTGTTCTGAATCCATTTTTCTCAAATGCTGCTACATATAAATTGGGAAGGTCGGGAGCCATGGTGGCTCCCATGGCTGTTCCTTTAATTTGCTGGCAATACTGCCCCAAAAAACATGAAATAGTTCTGTTTTAATGCTAGTCCGGCCAATTCAATAATGAATGCATTCGGTATTCTTTGTTGTATTTGCTCCGTTGTTAGAACTTCTGTAATCATGGCTAATGCTTCCTCTTGAGGAATGCTAGTGTACAAGGCTGTGATGTCGATGGTTTCTAGTAGGTCCCCATCAGGTCCCCATCTAGTAGGTCCCCATCAGGTCCGACGAAAGAAAATTTTCCCTGATTGGAATGATCGAGCCTTAAAATAAAAAAAGTACATTTTACATATATCGAATACATTCATTTAAGTCTGGAAACACTTTAGGAGCACAGAAAAAAACATATACGCAGAGAGGTTCATATGCAGTATACATCAAATAAAAAAGAAGGAAAAATAAAAAGGAAGAAAACAATTGGTGACGTCACTATTCAGCATGATTGCAGGGCACCCTAGGGTGCTAGCAGGGAGACAATGTGATTGGTCCAGCAAGTGGTTTAGAAGAGCTATATAAATGGAGGAATAGAGAGAGACGCCGGATTCAAACATGAAGGTGCCGCGCACGTTGAGGATTTGATACGCGAATATAGTAAGACCTTTAAACTTGGGTAGTGGGATATCGATTGCCATATATGATGAGGATTGGACTTAACAGCTTTTTTAAATATCTAGAAGTATTCAAGTGCTTTCTGACGGAGAATCCGAGGCACGGAGATAACAGATTTTTCCCGTGGCCCCTGAAGCAGGCAGATTGCTGCCGAAACATGGCCAATGTCGGGCAAGCAGAGTCGGACCCATAAATAGCGGCAGCAATTTAGCAACTAAAAGATAAGTGAATTCTTTATAAAAGACACTAATAAGAGAATGGTGGGTCGTACCGCGCATCGGGAGAACAGAAGCACGCAGTTTTAAAGAAGATTTGCAAAAATTAAAAAAATTAAGTTGTTTGTTAAGAAAACTAAAGAATAAAACTCTGGAACTATCCTAATGGGCCAGCTAAAATGAGTGGCTGATCCATTGATAGCAACCGCACACAAACCACATATCAAGGGGTTTCCTTGACTTTTTGGAGGTTGCAGATTTGAAGTACTGAAAAGCAGAATATAAACATTTTAATAAAGTAAATAAACAATGGCCTCAAAGGTGCAGAAGTATGAATGTGATCAAGCATATTCAGTCTCAGACCTTGACTTAGGTCAATCGTTCTGACGAACAGAGGGAATAACCACAAATCTGTCGGTGCATGAAGGTAAAGAAGCTACAGAATTAGCAAAACAAGAGAAAAATAACTCCTTAAAGAATCAGACCAGCAAACAAGGAAGGATAATTGGCAGAAGCACAAGTACAGTGGGAAGTAGAGAGAGCTACCCCACGTGGATTAATATTTGACACAGCAATGTTAAGGAGAGGTGAATTCAGACCTATGGATGAGAGACTGGTAATTGCGGACAAGGTTACACATCTTGTTGCAGGATGTGATGTTTTGATTGATGTCCGAAGGCCTGTATACAGAGAGGCACAACAAGGTAGCCTGGTTTATTCATTGGAAGCTGAGTAAACATTCTAGCATCGATGTACCAGACCAACACTGGGAGCACAATCCTAATAGGATAGAAGAGAACGACAAAATTGTGATCACCTGGGACATTCCTATTTCTACCAACAGGAAGATCTATGCACCAAAACCAACTGTTTTGGTAAAGAACACAAGAATGGCATTGTTGATAAATGTGCCACTACTCAGTGATTAATCTGTGGATTGTATGGAGATAACAAAGATCCTTAAATACCCAGAGATGCAATCAGTGACCAAGAAAATGTGGCAGAAAGATACCAAAATAGCTCCATTCATAGTGGGTGCCACTGGTCTGATTAAGAAGAATTTCCAAGCGCATCTTGATATGTTGCCTGTTAAGATTACACATTATGAACACCAGAAGGAGGCTCTCTTTGGTACAATGTAAGTACTAAGAAGGACATTAGCAGTAAATTTGAGAGATTGAGATCAACCCCAGTATGCAATGGCTTATGAGTGAGGTTCATTTCCGTCAAAGTATGCACAAAACAAACCCATTTGGAGAAACTGCTTCTGAGAGAGAGAAATGGAAAGTTGAAATTGGTATTGAAAAGTGCTTTATCTGCATGGAATAAAATACAAGTTAATAACCAACTTGCAATCCCTGCACTACTAAACTGGACCCATAGATATCTTGAAAAATTGGATATAAAATCAATAAAGTTGCTTCATGCCCCTGAGGTGATTTATAACAACTAGTGTGTTTTCTGGATGAATATCCTAGAGCTGAGGGTAGACAAAAACAGATTTTGTAATGTTGCGAGTGTAGCGGTGGACCCTTGGGCCGGCCTAACGGAGTGAAATGGTGTGAGAAGAAGTACACTCCGCTGAAGAGATGTAGGCTGGGAGGCGGTGCCAAGTTTAACGTAGAACTGAAGACTTCACCCTGGAAGTCTGAGGACCCCCCGGGAGGAGCCCTTGAGGTCCCGGACCGCTGGGACTTAGGTGATCAAGGGAACTGAAGAGACGTCTTCATCCTGGAAGTCCGAGGACCCCCCGGGAGGGGCCCGTGGGATCCCGGACCGCTGGGACTTAGGAGATCAAAGAGAGGAAGATTGAAGAATGTGACTAACCTTGGTCGAGACAAGCAGCAAGTGTGAAGAAACAAAAATAGGCCAGCATCAGTACCCAAAAAACAAGCTGAAGACCCTGAGCTGAAACTGAAGTAAAAAATCCAAACTGGAATGGAGCAAGAACAAGGAAAAAAATCTAACTGAAGATCCTGACAAGCAGAGTCAAAAAGCTGCAGCCTGTACAGCAGAAACTTGTTGCCAAGCAACAAGACTCAGTCAGACGCCAGGTTAAAACATTACCGGCGTCTGACATCACTCTCAAGGATGGCCCACATTCAAATAAAAAGGCTGTTCAAAACACCCTTCCCCATGCACACACGCGTCCAAAAGGGGAGGGGCCAAGCCTCAAGACTCGGCAGCGTCTCTCTCACGGAGACGCGCCACGAGGCAGCCCAAGCAGGCCCGACCAGCAGCGGGTCTCCTCGTTGCTGCAGCGGGGCAGGAGGAGCAGATCCGAGCCCCATAGCCCGACGTCGGCACCCCAGAGACAACGGCAAAGTCTCGATCGCAAGTCTTGCGACCGAGACCGCAACATGTAAGACAGAACTGAAAATGGTTACACATCTCATCACTGGATATAATGGGCTAATGTCACAAGACCTGTATATAGAGAAAGGCACAGCAGTGTGGCATAGCTTATTCATTGGAACATGTGTAAACATTATAACATTGATGTACCAAAAAAAGCAATGGGAGCAGGGACCTAACAGAATGGAAGAGAATGAAGAAGTTGTGATCACCTGGGACATTCCCACTCCAACCGATAGGAATATCAATGCTAGAGAGCCAGATATTGTGGTGAAGGAGAGAAACACAAGAATGGCATTACTGATAGAGATCTCAGTACTCAGAGGCTACTCGGGTGGATCCTATCGAAAAAGCAAAGATCCTTAAGTATCAAGAGATGCAATCAGAGACCAAGAAAATGTGGCAGAAAGATATAGAAATAGTCCCAATCATATTGGGTGCCAGAGGTCTGATTAAGAAGGATTTCCATGCGCACATATATATGTTGCCCATACTGATTACCCCTTATGAACTCCAGGAGGTGGCACTCCTTGATGCAAAGCAAGTACTAAGAAGGGCATTTGCATTAAACATGAGCAATTGAGATCCTTCTCAATATACGCTGGCAAATAGCAAGGGGGAAAACCTCCATATCTCGGTGGTATGGGTTTTGTAGAGGAATTATGAGCTACAACGCCTTAAGACGATGTGGCGGAGCATTTAGACCAGAGAAATAGAAGCATCTTATACATCCGCCCAAACAGGGGATCTGTTCTAAGCTACATTTAAGCTGCCTGTAGCAGTGCACTACAAAAAATGCAGTCTAAAATACTGCATCGCTATCGAGTAGATAGAGTACGCTTGTTTAAGATGAGTTTGGTGGAGACAGACACAACATACTTGTTTAGCTATTTTTGAGCTTGTTACACATAAATATCATACTATTTTGTTTATGGTAATACCTCTCGTTTGCTGATCCTAGTTAATTTTCCTTGTTCTATGTAACCACATTCTTACATGCCTGTTAATGTTAAAATGAAAACCGAATTAGAATTTTTGGTATATAAAAATGCTAAATAATAAATAAATAAATAAACATACATGTAACATTGAAAAAGGCACTTATGTACATTCTTTTCTTACATGTCATACCAATTACACATTTTGGCATGATGTTATATCATGGTTGGTTAAATGCACAAAAATAACTCTGCCCTTTTATTATTAGAGGATATTAACGTTTTGGGGGAGCTGGGATATGATCTGTTCAAAGGTAATAGTTTGTTCATTGCATTAGCCTTGTTATTAGTACGTAAATGTATAGTGAAAGACTGGATCAGTGACCACGTGACTTCATTTACTATATGGGGGGAATACACTCATGCAAATGGAGACGTTTGATGTATGCCTGTTGACTAGAAAGGTCCCTGAAGGCTATATAGCAGCTTGGAAATGTTTTGCGACCTGCCGACCACTTTACAAAAGTGGGCTAGACTTCCATAAAGCAAGGCCCTGATGATCAAGAAAAGAAAACATCTTAATGTTAGCAGGGTTGAATGCCAGATGATTGGGTGCATGAGTGAGTCGAGAGGTGTTGGGTATAGCGGGAGGGTTCTTCGTTAATGTGGGAAGAAATACATTTGGTAAAATTTCATGGAGAAAAGAATTTGATATTCCTTCATTGTAGTTTTATTCATTAGTACAATTGTTTAACTTGTTTGATTGGCCTAGTATATATTACTTTGTGTACGCTGTTGGTTGTATCCTTTCCCATAGTCTACTAGAAAGATTTGGAGAAAAAAAAAAAAGCAAGCTTAAAAAAAACCGTCCCAAGCATCTTCTTAAATTACTTGGTGCAAATTATGAGCCTCAGAGAAACAGGTAAAGAGTTCCACAGTGTTGGCCCAGTGACTGAAAAGGTTCTCTCATAGGTTTCATCCAAGGAAGGAACATCTAATAGACCCCTGTGAGAGGCCTTCAGAACTTGAGGAGGTTATGTACATGGCAGCATTGAGTTGGCCCAAGGTGGAAAGTATTTATGAAGCAATTTGTGGATGAGCAAAGAAACTTTATGTCAGACACGTCGCGATATTGCAAGCCAATGAAGCTCCATAAGGACAGGGGATATATGAATTCTTTTTCAGGCCTAGAATAATCCGGCCTGCTGAATTTTGTGATACACACACTTTATGATACCAGTTCCAAAGTTGCTTCCTCTTGCTCTGTTTTGTGACCATTTAATTGAAAGATTGGGCATCGTGGTTTTTTAGGGGTTTGTTTGGAAGAGCAGCAGCTTAAGTGAGTGTCTACCCTGGTTGTGAACGTCTGAATCCGCTTCATGGGACCAGGAATTTCACAAACCTACTGGATCCTCTCTGTTTGTCTTCTCCAGGAATATCACAAACCTACTGGATCCTCCCTGTTTGTCTTCTCTACACAACATTAAACAAATGCTCCCTAGATCTTATGGTATTAATCATTGAGAAAGGCAAATCTTTGACTGAGCAAATTAAAATTGAAATTGATTCTACAGAGTCAACTCACCGGGTGATGATCTTCTTGACCATCAGATCAAATGATTTTTTAGATGTAGCAGCCCACTCGGGACAATCCAAAATACAACAAGGATGTGCTACATAGAGGAGCGGTACAGGCAGAACAAGAGGTAATCATCCGGAGCCATCCTTTCTAGAGATGCCGTGGCCATTTACCCAATCACAGCAGCTTTTGAATCCAATGTAACCAATCTAACCAGTAAGGGTTTGTCATCTGTTCAATGTCTGTGCTAAACAAAGGCCTCTTCTTTGCTCCTACTGTTTTTGATCGGCTCCAAGTGGAGCTAGCCTTAAAACGCTTCCGGAGAATTCTGTGGTTCAAGTTGATTTTTTTTTGGGTCATATTCAATCTGATGACAATCATTTGATAGTTTCTGGTGCTGTCCATTGATCCCACCCCAGGATCCATTGATCTCTATTTTTTTTTTTTTAAATGGTTAGAAAAGATATGGATGAAGTTGCATTGGCACAGCATAGGAATCACTTTTGTAATTTCACATGTGGTGAAAAAAAATGCTTTGCAGTCCTTGAAATCTGACCCAGATATCTCATTAAACCTGCTGATAAAGGCGGGGATCATGTTGCATATGTCATGGAAATACAGAGACAATTAACCGATGCGCACTTTAATAAGTCACTGACAGAACATTCAATACCTGAGCTAAAATCATGTATTGATGAGACATACTCTCAAGGTTTTTCCAAAGGTTTTATTACTTCAAAGTAGTTGTCTTGTTTGAGGGTCATATTTCCCATTTGTCCAGTTATATATACATTACCTAAAATACATAAAAGTTTGGCAAACCACTCTGGCAACCAATTATTTGAGGTTCTTTACTGGAACCGTTGTCAAGTTTCATAGCTCATTTTTTACGCCCCTTTGATAAATTTGGATTTCCCTGATTGTAATACATCGGCACATTATTTTCAAACCAAAGTCAGAGATGCCCAAAGTCAAGTCTCTGGTTTGGTGTCAGTTGTTGTCGTTGACCCTCCATACAAATTGTAAGAGGGTTGGGAGTGAGTTTAGACCATTATCTTTGAAAGAGATTAGGTCTATAATTTCTGATTTGAAGTCTCTCTCTCCTCTAGGCTTGATTCTTTTCCATTATTGTGAAATCTTTGCGGGAGTCTGCTTATGAACCTATTGGATCCATTGTGAATCAATCGTTGGCTGAAGGTGTTATGCCTGAGCCATTAACCAGTACACTAAACCTTTGGAACACTCACCTCCACTGCAATCCAACACTTATTAGTACAAATGGCTCTCACTCTAAACCACAATAAATAGAAATTCTCTATATATGCAACAAATCCTCACCTGTATTTGACCTCCAGCTTAACAATTACATAACTGACAAAAAAATCATACTCAATGTAAGAGACCTAGGAATTAATTTAGACTCTGAACTAAACTTTAAGAAACACATTAACAACATAATAAAAGAGGGATTCTATAAACTTCAAGGATCAAACCTCTCCTTCACCATCAAGATTATCGTACAGCCTTACAACCCCTCTTATTCTCCAAACTAGATTATTGCAATGCAATTCTCATTAGCTTACCCGCTTCCACAATCAAACATCTTCAACTTCTCCAAAATGCTGCGGCAAGATCACTGAGCAACAGCAAAAGATTGGATCATATCACCCCAGTTCTCGAAGAACTGCATTGGCTCCCAATTACATATAGAATTCAGTATAAAACTTTATCTCCTATTCATAAGGCCTTGTACAACAACGAGACAAAATGTATGGATACGATACTTCATTTCAAAGTCCCAAAGAGAAATCTGCGCTCCACTAATGCTGGACTCCTTGCATCTATCACCCCAAAATGAACCCGCCTCAACTCAACAAGAGAACGCGCTTTCTCATTGACTGGGCCTCTTTTATGGAACACCCTCCCCACTGAACTAAGAATTGAGCCATCATCACAAAAATTAAAAACATGGCTCTTTGAGAAAGCATACCCAACATAATAAGAAGGATCATCATCATCACCACTCTATTTAATGTTTGCAAATCATATTTTATTTCCCCTCCTCTTTAATTAATTCTCCCTCTATTTTTTATCTATCTACTCTCTACTATTTATCACACTGTAACTTTTTCTTTTTTAATTTGTTATATGTAAACCGATGTGATGACTTAAGTTGATTGTCGGTATATAAAAAACAAACAAATAAATAAATAAAAATGGTAATAGACAGGCCAATAATAAAGGATAAGGGTAAAGCCATTAAAGAGCTCTCAAATTTTCGCCCAGTTTTGCTAGCTTTGGCAAAAATTATTGAAAAGGGCGTATTGATGCAGTTAGCCGATGACGTGGAGGATCAAAATCTTCTTGATGAATATCAACTTAGTTTCCACAGGTGGGCATAACACTGAATTGTTGTTAGCTAGACCAAGGAAGGGTGGGCATACTGGCACAACTTGATGTGTCAGCTGCCTTTGACACTGTGAATCATTCTATCTTGTTGCCGAGATTAGAGGATTATGGGCTCTCTGGCAGTGTGCTACCATGGTTTAGCTCATATTTATATGGGAGAAAGTTTAGTGTACAAATTGGGGAGCTTAGCTCAAGCTGGTGTGATGTTGATTCGGGAGTACTACAAGGCTCTGCCTTGACCTCTACTCTTTTTAATAGGGGAACTTGCTTAAAGAGCTAGGTGTTATATATTTTATTTATGCAGATTGTGTGCAGTTTTATATACCATACATTAGGGATGCAAGGTTCCCTGTGTGTTTTTTTCCAAGAAAGTATTATGAGAATAAAGTACTGGTTAGCAAAATAATGGATTAGTGATAACTCTGGATAAAACTAAATTGCCATGGGTGGGTCCATCGGCGTTAATGTCAGCAGCACCCTCTATTATAATTGAGAATATTGTAATGCCCATATTAACTGAGGTAAGGAATTGGGGTGTCCTTTTGGATTCTGAGCTTACCCTTCATTCACAATTTCAACGGGTGGCTCAATCTTAAAAAAGGTATCACCAAGGGATATGTTTAGGGCTGCTCTAGAAACATAGAAATGACGGCAGAAGAAGACCAACGGAGCATCCAGTCTGCCCAGCAAGCTTTCGCACCCTTTTTTTTTTTCTCATACTTATCTGTTACTCTTGGCCCTTAGTAACCTTTTGGTTCTATTTCCCTTCCCCCCTCCATTAATGTAGAGAGCAGTGATAGAACTGCAACTAAGTGAAATATCTAGCTTAATTAGGGGTAGTAACCGCCACAATAAGCAAGCTACACCCATGCTTGTTTACCCTGACTATGTAATTCAGTCCTTGTTGGTTGTTGTCTGCATATAGATCCACTTTTCTCCATTCCCCCCTGCCATTGAAGCAGAAAGCTATGCTGGATATGCATTAAAAGTGAAGTATCAGACTTTCTCTCTTGCCATTGAAGCAGAGATAATATGCATTGAAAGAGAAGTATCAGACTTACTCCCCTTCCATTGAAGCAGAGAGCTGTGCTGGATGTGCATGAAGTATCAGTCTTTCTCCCTTGCCATTGAAGCAGAGAGCTATGCTGGATTTGCATTGAAAGTGAAGTATCAGGCTTATTTGTTTTGGAGTAGTATCCGCTGTAACAAGCAAGCTACTCCCTGCTTTTTTGTGAATGGAAATCCTTTTTTTTCCCACATTACCTCTTGTCGTTGAAGCTTAGAGCAATGTTGGAGTCGCATTAACTGTATATGTTTATTGAATAAGGATATTATCTCTGGTAGTAGCCGTTATTCCTGTGCTCCACCCACTCTTCATACAAATCCTCTAGACTTTATGGATCCACAGTGTTTATCCCACGCCCCTTTGAAGTCCTTCACAGTTCTGATCTTCACCACTTCCTCCAGAAGGGCATTCCAGGCATCCACCACCCTCTCCATGAAGAAATACTTCCTGATATTGGCTCTGAATCTTCCTCCCTGGAGTTTTAAATTGTGACCCCTGGTTCTGCTGATTTTTTCCGATGGAAAAGGTTTGTCGTTATCTTTGGATCATTAAAACCTTTCAAGTATCTGAAGGTCTGTACCATATCACCCCTGCTCCTCCTTTCCTCCAGGGTGTACATATTTAGATTCTTCAGTCTCTCCTCATAAGTCATTCGATGAAGACCGTCTACATTTTTGGTCGCCCTTGTCTGGACTGCCTCCATCTTGTCTCTGTCCCTTCATAGATACGGACTCCAGAACTGAACATAGTACTCCAGGTGAGGCCTCACCAAGGACCTGTACAAGGGATAATCACTTCCATTTTCTTACTCGAGATTCCTCTCTCTATGCAGCCCAGCATTCTTCTGGCTTTAGCTATCGCCTTGTCACATTGTTTTGCCGACTTCAGATTGTTAGACACTATCACCCCAAGGTCTCTCTCCTGCCCCGTGCACATCAGCCCTTCACCTCCCATTGAATACAGTTCTTTCGGATTTCCACACCCCATGTGCATGACTCTGCACTTCTTGGCATTGAATCTCAGCTGCCATATCTTCGACCACTCTTCCAGCTTCCTTAAATCCCGTTTCATTCTCTCTACTCCTTCCGGCGTGTCCACTCTGTTGCAGATCTTAGTGTCATCCGCAAACAGACAAGCTTTACCTTCTATCTCGTCCGCTATGTCGCTCACAAAGATATTGAACAGGACTGGTCCTGACACCGATCCTTGCAGCACTCCACTTAACACCGCTCTGTCTTCAGAGTAAATTCCATTTACCATCACACATTGTCGCCTTAGTCTTGGGCCAATTGGACTATTGCAACTCTTTGTATGTCAGTTTGCCTAGCAAGTTGTTGCATGTGTTGCAGCTGACTCAGCGAGCTGCCGCACGTGTCTTGATGCGGTGATCGCATTCAGCCTACATTAAAGAGAGCTGCACTGGTTGCCAGTGAAGCAGAGAATCTGAATTTAAATTGATCACTTTGGTGCATAAACTCACAATGTCAGATTGTAAATGTATTTTACAGGAAAAGTTGGAATGGTGCATATCTAGTTGCACTTTGTGGTCCGCAAATAAAGCATTGTTAAAAGTACCATCTACCAATGTGGTCCATTTGCATCTAACGAGGGTGAGGATCTTTTAAAATGTGGAATTCTCTTGCTGATCAACGTAGCTCTCCAACCAATGTTAAGGACTTTCGTAGACAGCTAAAATCAATCTTGTTTAGTGAAGCTTTTGAGTGATGGCAATGTGTTTTTTATGTTAACATGAAGATGTATGTTAAATTGTTTTTAATATATTTTTAAATAATTTGTTATAAATGTTGTAATCCGCACTGAACACTTTTCAAGTGGAAGGAGCAGAATAAAAGTCTGTGTATAAATAAGTAAATAAATAAATAAACAAATGGAATTACAATATAGTAGACCTCCCATACCAAAACAGCACTAACTGCCAGGACTCAAACAGTTACCATACTACCTACGAAAAGGCAACACCACGAATACAACAATATGAT
>NC_042616.1:20527387-20613934 GCF_901001135.1 Rhinatrema bivittatum
CTCCGTTGTTCTCGGCAGGAATGCTGGCTGCACAGGGTGTGCCGGCTTAGTTGGCTCGCCGGGGCTCAGAGTCACTTCCAGGGTCAGAGGGGATTGCTTCCGCTCTCCAGCAGCCCCTAAGCAACCAGCCCCTCCGGTGTTTGTGGTGTTCCATCGGAGAAGAAGCCTTCAATTCGTCGCTGCAAAGGGTCGGTGCCGGGTAAGCCAGAAAGGGCTCCCCTAACCCGTCCCTTTCGCTTTGTGTGAGGAATTTTTTTTTAACTTATGAAAGGATTGTAGACAAAGGACGACGAGAGCCTCTCACCTCCACGTCCTACATAGCGGCCATCTTGCCCCATCATTTTAGAATGGTCGTTTTCCTAGCGTTTAGCAGATGGACTCAAAACGAGTGGGTATAGTGTGCTCGTGCTAGCAGTTGGAGTCGGATCTGACATCAGCACGGGTACATATACCCCCACAGGAAGTGAAGCGAATCAGTAATTTCCGTCTCCAAAGCAGTTTGGAGCTACCTCACGCTCGCTGAGCGTGTTTCCAAATTCTAACTTCTAAATTTAATAGAAAATCTACCTGAAGACGAGCCCCGCACTCCTTCAGTGATACCATTCGGTTCCTCCTCCAGTTGAGTTTCCCAAGCTGACTTCCGCGGTCCCTCAGAGGTAAGAGCCTTGGTCCGGTGGCCGATTCGCGGCAGGGACCTAGCCCCCGAGTGAGAAGGGCTCGGGCGCGGCGTAGAGGCGGCCTCGGTCCCAGCATGGACTTGGCCCCCGAACGAGATGGGTTCGGGCGCGGCCTAGAGGCAGCGGGTGCACTTCCTAGAGCGCGGCGGTGAAGGTACTTCCCCTCTCCCCCCGCAGCCGGAGACCGCCTGGGTTCCAGCTGGGAAGCGCCGAAGACAAGGTAAGGCGTACATCTTATTGTGGTCTCCGAGGAAGTGTGGACTAGCTGGGCCTGCCTGTGAGGCAGCACGCCGAGGAAGACGCCATTTTCTTGCCTTTCACACGCTGCGTTAGGCGCCCATTGCTGTACGCACACTGCGATAGGCGCCCGTTGCTGTACGCTCGCTGCGATAGGCGCCTGTTGCTCGGCGCCCGAGATAAGTACGCTTGCTTATAGGAGCTCGCTCATTGCTAAGACGCTCATTTGTCGGTGCACGTTTCTAAGACGCCCGCGCATAGGCGCACGTTTCTAAGACGCCCGCGCATAGGCGCACGTTTCTAAGACGCCCACTCATAGGCGCACATTTCTAAGACGCCCACTCATAGGCGCACATTTCTTAGGCGCCCGGTCATAGGCGCACATTTCTTAGGCGCCCGGTCATAGGCGCACATTTATAAGACACCCGCTCATAGGCGCGCATTATAAGATGCCCGCTCATAGGCGCATACTCTGGCTGGGTGGTAATAACGGCCGAAATGGAGCAGCAGGGAGCCCAGGCGTCCGCAGAGCCAGCTCCTCCAGACTCAGGCATGAGAACTCTTAGTCTCTGCTCGGCATGCAACCTCAGAGCCACCCAGAGCGAGGACGCAGACTCCCTATGTGCCCAATGTGAGGAGGCCATGGGAGTTCCGGGCCAGAGCAGGTCCCAGCCCTGTGGTTCCTCGGGGAACACTCCGGACTTAGCAAGCAGCGGCGAGCAGCCAGGGAATCCGAGAGACCTGGTGCCCCTAAGGCCAGATCCGGCCTCACTTTCCTGGGTGGAGTTCTTATAGGGGCTTCACGCCTTTGTCCAGATGCAGTCTGCCCCTCCAATGGGTCCTCCCATTCCGGTGGATCCGGCCCCTGGACCCTCGAGACCTCGGCCTGGCCACTCCTCGCCCGGCAGCCCCGACTTTGGGGATTCGGCTTGCTCCGGGGAAGAGGAAGATTCCCCCGAGGAGGGAGAACTTTCCTCGGGGATGGCTCCATATCTGACCATGAGACGCTTCTTTCGGAAGGAGGATCTTCCGGGCTTGGTTTCCCAATGCCTATCAGAACTGGCCATTCCGGGCCAAGGCACCCCGGGGGACCCCAAGATGAACCCTCTGTTGGAGGGCCTGCGCCAGACGGCCCACCATTTTCCCCTCTTACAGGCAGCACAGCAGCTGATCGATTTGGAATGGAAAGCGCCAGAGGCCTCATTCAAAGGGGGTCGGGCCCTGTCGGGCATATACCCTCTGGACCCGGCGTCCAAGGAACTACTGGCGTGCCCCAAGGTAGACGCCATCGTTAACGCAATTGTGAAGCGCACCACCATTCCGGTTGAGGGGGGAGCGGCCCTCAGGGATGCTCATGACCGGCGAATGGACACCATTTTGAAACAAGCCTTTGAGGTGGCAGCCATGTCCTTACGAATCGCGACTTGCTGCACCGTGGTGACACATTCCTGTTTATCACAAGCTCAAACCAACACCCCTGGAGAAGACATGGAGTCCGCTCTCGCATACCTCACTGACGCAGCCTCTGACCTCGTCCGTACGGCTGCCAAGGGAGTGTCCTCCTTGGTGGCATCCAGGAGGCAGCTATGGCTACGCAATTGGGCAGCCGACGCGTCCTCCAAGTCACGCCTCACAAGAATGCCCTTTAAAGGTTCCCTACTGTTCGGCAGCGACCTCGAGCAATTGGCTAATACCTGGGGTGCCTCTCCATTACCCCGTCTACCAGAAGACAGGTCGTGGAGGATCCAGCGTGCTTTTTCGAGGCCATCTAGAGGTGGCAGCTCTCAAGGCTTCAACCCTTATAGGACTCGCTACCAAGCACCTCGTTCTCAGGCCAGGAATCCCGGGCTAAGAACAAGAGGAGAACCGGCCCGGGTTCTGGCCCCGGCCGTACACCGCAATGACAATCAGCCGACCCATCCGGGGGTAGCGGCCATAGGGGGCAGGCTAACCCTCTTCTACCACAGGTGGGTCGAGATCACCTCGGATCAATGGGTCCTTGCCATCACCCGAGACGGGTATTACCTGGATTTTCTTCGGCTTCCGCCGACCAAGTTTGTGGAATCTCTCTGTTCACCTCTCAAGCAGGCGGCATTGGAAGTGACCTTACAGAGGCTCCTGGCCCTAAGAGCCATAGTCCCAGTCCCTGCAAGGGAGATAAGTTCTGGGCATTATTCCATTTATTTCATAGTACGCAAGAAAGGGGGCACTTTCCGGCCAGTCCTGGACCTGAAGTCCGTCAACCGACACCTCCGTGTCCCCAGCTTTCGCATGGAAACTCTGCGATCCGTCAAGAATGCAGTGCGACCAGGGGAGTTTCTCACCTCCCTGGATCTGTCGGAAGCCTATTTGCATATCCCGATTCATCAGGACCACCAGCGCTATTTACGCTTCAAAGTCCTCAATCAGCACTTCCAGATCCGAGCCTTACCCTTCGGGTTGGCCACTGCGCCACGGATCTTTACCAAGGTAATCGTAGTAGTGACGGCAGCTCTCAGGAAGGAAGGAATTCTCGTCCTCGTCCATCCCTATCTGGACGATTGGCTGATCAGAGCAAAGTCTCCAGAGGAGAGCCGCCGGGCAACCGGCAGGGTTATAGCCCTCTTGGAAAGCCTGGGTTGGGTAGTCAACATAAACAAGAGTTCCCTACAGCCGTCGCAGTCGCTGGAATATCTGAGTCCAATTCGACACCCAGGCGGACACGGTCAGCTTGACCTCCAAGAAGAAATCAAAACTTCTGAATTGTCTGCAGGTCCTGCTGTGCACCTTCCGGCCCACAGCTCGGGATTACCTGCAAGTCCTGGGCCTCATGGCATCCACTCTGGAAGTGGTCCCATGGGCGCGGGCTCATATGAGACCTTTGCAACGTGCCCTTCTGGCCCGGAGGAGCCCACGATTCCAGAACTACACCATACACCTACCTCTACCAGCCAGAGTACGGATTCAGCTACGGTGGTGGTTGCAGCCCGGCCACTTGTGCCGGGGCTCGAGAATGTCCTCCCCAACCTGGACCCTGCTCACTACGGATGCCAGCCTGAACGGATGGGGAGCACACTGCGAAGAACTCACCGCCCAAGGGCGGTGGAGCAGAAGAGAGTCGGGGTGGAACATCAACCGACTGGAAGCAAGGGCTGTCAGGCTCGCATGCCTGCGATTTGCCCACAGGCTCAGAAACAGAGCGGTCAGAGTGATGTCGGACAACGCCACCACAGTGGCATACATCAACCGACAGGGCGGAACCAGGAGCCAACAGGTGTCCCTGGAGATCACTCCCCTGATGATTTGGGCAGAAGCAAATCTCCAAGATATCTCCGCCGTCCACATCGCCGGGATAGACAACACCAAGGCAGACTTCCTCAGCAGGGAAAGCCTGAACCCGGGAGAATGGCAGCTGTCGCCCACAGCTTTCCAGATGATTGTGGATCAGTGGGGGATGCTGGGCATGGACCTACTAGCGTACAGGTCCAACACTCAAGTAGCCAGATATTTCAGTCGCCGGCGGGATCCTCTATCCCAGGGGATCGATGCCCTGGTGCAGCCATGGCCTCAAGGGATTCTGCTATATGCCTTTCCTCCGTGGCCCCTGCTGGGCGCCATCATACACAAGATTCAGTGACACAGAGGCCTAGTTCTTCTAGTGGCCCCGGACTGGCCAAGAAGACCCTGGTATGCAGACATGAGAAGATTGCTGGCAGGGAATCCTTTTCCTCTGCCTCCTTACTGGGACCTGCTGCAGCAGGGTCCCATCCTCCACGAGGATCCGGCTCAATTCTCTCTTACGGTCTGGCCATTGAGAGGGCTCGACTGAAGAAGCGAGGATACTCGGAGGCGGTAATCGATACACTCCTCCGAGCAAGCAAGTTCTCCACATCACTTACGTATATAAGGATCTGGAGAGTTTTTGAAGCCTGGTGCGATTCTCACAGCACCAATCCACATGCCGCTAAGATCCCTATCATTTGGATTTCCTACAAGATGGACTTCAGAAGGGTTTATCCCTCAGCTCCATCAAGGTGCAGGTGGCAGCACTGTCTTGCTATGGTCCCAGGAGGGATGGCCAAATCATTGCCACACACCCGGACGTTTCACGCTTCTGAAAGGAGGTCAAGCACATTCGCCCCGCCACTAAAGTGGCCAGTGCCCCTGGGAACCTCAACCTAGTGTTGGAATTTTTCTAGCGGGATCCCCTTCAGGCCCTGCGAGGCCTGTCTCTCCTTGTTGACCTTGAAGATGGTGTTCTTACTGGCTGTGTGTTCAGCCAGTCGCATCTCAGAGCTACAAGCACTGTTCTGCGGTGATCCGTTTCTCAGAATCACTCCAGAGGCTGTCCATCTTCGCACGGTTCCTTCCTTTTTACCCAAAGTCGTCTCGCAATTTCACCTCAATCAAACCATATCCTTGCCCACTACGGACGGTTTGAAGAAGTCGGAAGAAGGTTGAATACTACGTCATCTCGACATTGGCAGACTACTGTCCAGATACCTGGACATGTCAGAAACAGTACGAAAGGCGGACCACCTGTTCGTCCTGCACAGCGGGAAGAAGCAAGGGGAAGCGGCCTCACGGCTGACCATCGCCCGCTGGATCAAAGAAGTTATCAAGGCAGCCTACGTAGAGACAGGAAAGCCACCACCTCTACAGGTCAAGGCTCATTCTACCAGAGCACAAGCGGCCTCTTGGGCAGAAACCGGGATGCTGACCGGCAGAGATATGTAAAGCGGCGACGTGGTCCTCCCTTCATACTTTCTCCAGATTCTACCGTCTGGACGTCCAGGCCAGGGAGGGCACAGCATTTGCGAGGGCAATCCTACATGGACCTCGGGCAGCCTCCCGCCCAGTCCGGGAGTAGCTTTTGTACATCCCACTCGTTTTGAGTCCATCTGCTACACGCTAGGAAATTTATTTATTTATTTTATTATTTTTACTATACCGGCTTTCATGTCATGGATCACATCAAACCGGTTTACAATTAACAAGTGTGCAAGATAAGGGATAACTCAAACAACTGTAACAAGAGCATTGTAAGGAGAGTGACAGTTACATAAAACAAGGAAATAAATAACTGGGAGTTGAGGTGAGAAGAAGGGGATTTAACTTACAGCAACTTATTTACAAGGGTTACAAGATTGACTCCGATTAGATGTGATTTGTACAGTGAATGATAGTGTTATACTGTGCAGGTGATGGCAGCGAATGATAGTGTGGTTGGGATGTCGGGTGTAGGTCTCAGTCGGAGCTTTGGATGGTGTGGTTAAGATGTCTGGTGTAGGTCTCAGTCAAGGATTGGAAAGGCTTTTTTAAAAAGCCAAGTTTTTCAGCCTTTTTCTGAAAGTTGGGAAGGCAGGGTTCTTGTCTCAGGTCCGCTGGGATGGAGTTTCCATAATGGTGGACCTGCGTTGAGAATGCTCTGGCACTGAGAGGCTTATGATGAATGGTTTTTGTGTGAGGCACCTGAAGAGATTCTTTGTAGGATTCTCTGATAGGTCTGATGGATGTGTGTTTTTTGAAGGGAATTTGTAAGTTTATCCGGGCTTGTTGGTGAATGATTTTGTAGATGGTGGTGATGGATTTGTATATGATTCTGTAATGGATCGGTAACCAGTGGAGGTCCTTGAGGATTGGGGTGATGTGGTCCATTCTCCTAGAGTTCGTCAGGATTCTGGCAACTGTATTCTGCACCATTTGTAGAGGTTTGGTGTGGAAAGCTGGTAGACCTAGTAGTAGCGAGTTACAATAATCTAGTTTGGAGAAGATTATTGCTTGAAGAATTGTTCTGAAGTCCTGTGCGTGGAATAAAGGTTTTTATTCTTTTTAGGATATGTAGTTTGATTGCATTCTGTGTTGCAGTCTGGGAAGCTGCAGTCAGGTGTGAACCCTTGTACCGAACCTACCCCTGGGTAGAGTAGCTCGGGAGGTGGAGCCACAGGCACAGATCTTCACCGGGAACCAGGACCCCCCCAGGAGGAGCCGTAGGTCCTAGAAACCGTGGGACTTAGGAGCACAGTAACAGCTCCTATAGAAGAAGCCTGGGCAAGAGTAATCCACAGAGTCCAGCAGCAGGGAACAGGAAGACCCGGCGAGAGCGGGGCAGTGATAGAGTCTGTAGCCTGCTGTACAAGCAGCAGAGAGCAGACCCGGGGTCTGTAGTATGCCGCGGCGTGGAGCAGACAGGTAACAGGAACAGAGTCTGTAGTGTATCGTAGGCTGTGACCTGCTGATACGGCAGGACCGGAGTCAGTAGCGTGGCAATGGAGCCAGACCGAGCAGGTGAGTAGATAAGACAAACCCAGTCAGGGCTGGCAGTCAGCGAAGAAGTCTCATAGGCTGCAGGCAAAGGTCGGAGGCTGGCGGCAAGCAGGAGCGGAAGTCGGGCACAAGCTGAAGTCAATGGCGGGCTGCAGGCAGAGGCGGAGTCAGGAACACGCTGAGGTCAGTGGCAGGCGGCAGGCAAAAGCGGAGTCAGGAACAAGCGAAGGTCAAAGGCAGGCGGCAGGCAGAAGCGGAGTCAGGAACAAGCGGAGGTCAAGGCAGGCGGCAGGCAGAAGCGGAGTCCAGGAACAAGCGGAGGTCAAGGGCAGGCGGCAGGCAGAAGCAGAGGTCAGGAACAAGCTGAGGTCAACTGGGAAGGAGAACAGCAGAAAGCGCAACTAAGAACTACTAACAGTAGCGACCCTCGTTGCAAGGCCAATGAGAAGGCAGATGAACGCCGGTTAAATCTGACTTGGGGCGTGGCGTAGTTAGTCCAGGCGGGGCCAGACGTCCGGTGACCGTGCGTCCTCGCGTGCGTGGCAGCAGCAGCAGCAGCAGCAGCAGCGAGATGATCCAGTAATGGCGGACGCCCCAAAGGCCCAGCGTTCCCAGCATCGGAGGTGAGCCCTGAGTACAGCAACAAGGGGGAAAGCGGTGGAGACCGCAACAGTACCCCCCCCTTTACGGCCCCTTTTGAGCGGACCGGGTTTCTCTGGATGGTCCCGGTGGAACTGGTGCAGGAGATCTTTGTCTAGAATATTACGGCTGGGTTCCCAGGTGTTATCTTCGTCACCACACCCTTCCCAGGCCAGTAAATACTCCCATCTGCGATTGTGAAATCGGATGTCCAGGACGTCCCGTACTTGGTATGTAGGGTCATCATCAACGGTTGTGGTTGCAGGGTCCGGTGGTGTATGGTGATACCGGGAGAGGACCACAGGCTTGAGCAGTGAGGCGTGAAACACATTGTGTACTCTGAAGGAAGAGGGTAGCCGAAGCCGATACGATACCAGTCCCACTCGTTCAGCCACTCGAAACGGACCACAGAAACTTTGGGGCGAATCTTCGTGAGGGAAGTCGAAGGTTGCAGATCTTCGTACTTAGCCAGACTCTATCCCCAGGCTGGAATGTGGGAGCTGGCCGACGATGGCGATCGGCCGTCTGCTTAGCCTTCGCGGGCCGCACGGAGAATCTGTTTTCGTGTCATGTGCCACACATGCCTGGAGTTGCTGGGCTGTTACTTGAGCAGCGGGTGAGGCACTGGGAAGCCTCTAGCGGGAGTGGTGGTCCGTAATGGTTTACCATATATTAGATGGCACGGAGATTTGCCGTGGCGGCATGGACCTGGTTGTTATAGGCAAATTCGGCCCAGGGTAAAAGCTCAGACCAATTGTCTTGCCTCTCATTAATGAAGGCCCGGAGGTAGGCTTTAGAGTCCTGTTCATCCTCTCGGTCTGTCCGTTGCTTTGAGGATGAAAGGCTGTGGAGAAACTAAGCTTAACCTGAAAGCATTTACAGAGAGCTCCTCCAGTAGCGGGCCACAAAACTGCGAACCTCTGTCCGAAACGATATCTTGAGGGAGGCTGTGAAGCCTGAACACATGTTGGGTGAACAGGAGGGCCAACTCGGGTGCAGAGGGAAGCTTAGGCAGGGGAACCAGATGGACCATTTTTGAGAAACGGTCAACCGTGACCCAGACGACCGTATGTCCCTGGGATGGAGGCAGGTCAACTATGAAGTCTGTAGCTATATGGGTCCATGGTTCAGTGGGAACCGGAAGCGGGTGCAGGAGACCATATGGGGAGCCAGAATTGGGTTTCTGGTGAGCACAGGTAGGGCAAGAAGCCACATACGAGGCGACGTCACGCCGGATGTTGGGTCACCAGTAATACCGATTAACAAGTTCCAGGGTCCTTTCTCGTCCAGCATGTCCTCCAATCAAGGAGTCGTGGGCCCATCGTAATGCTGTCAAACGGTCCCGGCGTGAGAGCACTGTGCGGTCTTGCGAGAGGATGGTCATGGCAGAGAGCCGAATCTTAGAGGGGTCCAAGATGAATTGTGGTGGGTCAATGTCCTCCTCGGCACAAGAGGTGCGAGACAGGGCGTCTGCCCGGAGATTTTTAGCAGCCGGACGGTATTGTACAACAAAGTCAAACGACTGAAGAACAAGGCCCAGCCGGGCTTGGCGGGGGTTCAGTCGTTGAGCCTGGGTCAGAAATTCCAAATTCTTATGATCCGTGTAAACGGTGGTAGTGTGCAAGGAGCCTTCGAGCCACTGTCTCCATTCCTCGAAGGCGAGTTTTATCGCCAGCAACTCTTTATCCCCAATAGATAATTAATTTCAGCGCTGAGAACTTCCGGGAAAAGTACGAGCAAGGAAGGAGTTGTCCAGTATCAGAGTGGCTGGCTGAGAACCGCTCCCACAGCGATGCTGGAAGGCATCGACCTCCACGATGAATGGTTCATGAAGGGTCCGGGTGTCGGAGACAGACATCCGAGAGGAAGGCCTACCTTGAGATCGGAAAAGGCCGCGACAAGCAGCCTCCGGCCCAGTGCGTGACATCTGCTTCTTTCCAGGTCAAGGTTGTAAGAGGAGCCACACGGTGAGAGTAACGCGGAATAAAATGTCTATAAAAGTTCGCAAAGCCCAGGAAGCGCTGGAGGGCTTTGAGACCCGTGGGCTGGGGCCATTTCGTGATGGCGGCTACCTTTCTGGGTCCATGCCAAAAGCCCGCTGCTGAGATATATAACCCAGGAAAGGTAGAGATTCAGCTTCAAACACGCATTTCTCAAGCTTGGCATATAGATGATTGGCCCGGAGGGCCTGGAGGACCTGGCAAACATGCTGGCGGTGAGAGTCTATGTCTTTGGAGTATATGAGGACATCATCCAAGTAGACTATTACGTGGGAATGGAGCATCTCTCGAAGACCTCGTTCATGAGGTGCTGGAAGACGGCGGGGGCATTACAAAGCCCAAAGGGCATCACGAGGTACTCGTAATGCCCATCACGTGTGTTGAATGCCGTCTTCCCACTCGTCTCCTGGGCGAATACGTCGAGGTTATAGGCCCCTCTCAGTCCAACTTGGTAAAGATGCGAGCTCCTTGGAGACGGTCCAGTAGTTCCGGGATGAGTGGCAAGGATAGCGGTCTCGCTTAGTATGGCGTTGAGACCACGATAGTCAATACACGGTCGTAGCGAACCATCCTTTTTGCCCACGAAAAAGAATCCAGCACCTGCCGGTGACGGGATGGACGAATAAATCCCTTGGCTAAGTTCTCGGAGATGTACTGGGACATCGCCTTAGTCTCTGGCAGTGAGAGAGGATATACACGGCCACGAGGCGGTGTGTACCGGGAACCAGATCAATGGGACAGTCAAAGGTCTGTGTTCCGGGAGAATCTCCGCCATCTCTTGGAGAAGACATCTTGAAAACTTTGGTAGCCTCTGGCAGAGATGTGTGGAACAGAGATGCAGAGTTGGGAGGACGAGGAAGCTAAACATTGGTCAAAGCAGGCAGAACCCCAGCTAACAGCTGGAAGTCATCCCATCTGATGACGGGGGAGTGCTGACGGAGCCACGGAAGTCCCAGCACCAATGGATGCACGGCTCGTTCCAGGATGAGTAGGAAATCTCCTCGGAGTGAAATAGACCCGTGCAAAGTCACTGGTCTCGTGAGCGAGAGATAACTCCAGGCAACAAGGTCCCTCGGATCGAAGAGATGCGTAGGGAGGATTCCTTGGTTCTGTAGGCAGGCCCAGTTGTTCACCAGCTCGGCCACAATAAAGTTCCCCTCGCCCCAGAATCGACAAAGGCCCGAATCTGGATCTCCCCACCGGGGTACTTGAGGGTTACAGGCAGAGTGCAGAGAGGAGCGGATCCGGTAGCGCCTAGGTGTAGCTCCTCGGTATAACCTAGGCACGGGCGTTTCCCGGACGCTCAGTGCAGATGACAGGAAATGTCCTTTACCTCCACAATAAGGCAGAGGCCTAGGAGCCGACGGCTCCTCTCTTCCGGAGTAAGTGGTGACCTGCCCAGCTGCATGGTTCAGAAGCAGGGTGGCAGCAGGAGAAGTCCTTTGCAGAGGAGACCTGGAGGAGACGTGTAGGCGTGGCTGACTCCTATTAGCCGACCGAGTCTCTCTGTCACGCTGTTGAAGACGGCGGTCAACCTTGCCTGCAATGTCCATTAAGTCATTCAACTCCTCAGGAATCTCCCGTCCTGCCAGTTCATCTTTAATCCGACCAGCCAAGCCTTCAAGGAAGATCCCTTTTAAACAATCATCCTGCCAAGCCAGTTCCATGGCCAGGGTCCGAAAGTTGATAATGTACTCCGCTACTGGACGTGCCCTGTCGGAGATGCAGGAGTTCAGAAGCCGCCGTGGACTGGCGTGCAGGGTCATCAAAGGCCAGGCGAAACTGAAGAAGGAATTCCTGAAGATTCTGTAGCAGAGGATCGGAGCGTTCCCACAAGGGTGAAGCCCATTCAGCGCCTTGCCATCCAGTAAAGAAAAATATAGGCCACTTTAGCCGCTTCAGTGGGAAACTGGGTGGTAACAAGTGAACCGTACTTGACATGGTTCAGGAACCCACGGCAGGACTTACTGTCCCCAGCGTACCTGCTAGGAGCTGGCAACTGTGTATTGGGCAGCGACTGGTACAGAAGGCCCTTGGCAGTAGAAGCTTCTAGACGAGAGACCAATTGGTCCACAGTGGCAGCAAGTATCAATACAATGTTGCTGCTGTTGAAGGCTGCGCCATCCCAGGGATAGCCTGCAGACTGGGAGACTCCGCCGAGTCCATGGCCTTGCAAACTGTTGCAGTCTGGGAAGCTGCAGTCCAGGTGTGAACCCTTGAGCCGAACTACCCTGGGTAGAGTAGCTCGGGAGGCGGAGCCACAGGCACAGGTCTTCACCCAGGAACCAGGAACCCCCCAGGAGGAGCCCGTAGGGTCCTAGAACCTTGGGACTTAGGAGCACAGTAACAGTCTCTATAGAAAAGGCCTGGGCAAGAGTAACCACAGAGTCCAGCAGCAGGGAACAGGAAGGCCCGGCGAGAGCGGGGCAGTGATAGAGTCTAGCCTGCTGACAAGCAGCAGAGAGCAGACCCGGGGTCTTAGTATGCCGCGGAGTGGAGCAGACAGGTAACAGGAACAGAGTCTGTAGTGTATCGTAGGCTGTGACCTGCTGAAGGCAGGACCGGAGTCAGTAGCGTGCAATGGAGCCAGACCGAGCAGTGAGTAGAAAGACAAACCCAAGTCAGGCTGGCAGTCAGTCGAAGCAGTCTCAGGTGCAGGCAAAGGTCGGAGGCTGGCGGCAAGCAGGAGCGGAGTCGGGCACAAGCTGAAGTCAATGGCGGGCTGCAGGCAGAGGCGAGTCAGGAACAGCTGAGGTCATGGCAGGCGGCAGGCAAAGCGGAGTCAGGAACAAGCTGAGGTCAAGGCAGGCGGCAGGCAGAAGCGGAGTCAGGAACAAGCGGAGGTCAAGGCAGGCGGCAGGCAGAAGCGGAGTCAGGAACAAGCTGAGGTCAACCGGGAAGCAGAACAGCAGAAGCGCAGCTAAGAACTACTAACAGTAGCGACCCTCGTTGCAAGGCAATGAGAAGGCAGATGAACGCCGGTTAAATCTGGCTTGGGGCGTGGCGTAGTTAGTCCAGGCGGGGCCAGACTTCCGGTGACCGTGCGTCCATAATGCGTGTCCTCGCAGCGAGATGATCCAGTAATGGCGGACGCCCCAAAGGCCCAGCAGAGCTGCGGGAGCGGCGTTCCCGGCTTCGGAGGTGAGCCCTGAGTACAGCAACAAGGGGGAAAGCGGTGGAGACCGCAACATTCTGGTTGTTTGGTTTGTGAAATGCCGGAGTTAGTAAATAGTTGGACTGGCGGTCTGCTTGGAGTCCGGTTGTAATAGTGAAATAGTTTAAGTGAGAGGCTATGATTTCGAGAATGGAGAGGCATCAGAATCTAGCAGGCCTGGAGGGGGTTAGACTAGGAGGATTTGCAAATGTTCAGATTTAAACAATCCTATTTCTAGATTGGTAGCGGGATGGATTGGGTAGTGTGAGAATCTCAGAGGAATTTTTGACAGCTAAGAAGAGTCCCCCGCCTCTGTTTTTTTTGCCTTGGGATAGAGAAAAAATCGTAGGTCTGTGTTGGTAATTGGTTTATGAGGGCGATGTCTGAAGATTTTAGCCATGTTTCGGTTATAACGCAAAAGTCTGGGGTTGAATCCTGCAGAAGATCATTGAGTATTATTGTTTTGTTAGTGAGTGATTGAGCGTTAAATAGAATGATGGTGAATAGAGATAGTCCTAAAAAACTGAGTGGTGGGGGAGAAATCATTATAGGGATGAGGGATTTGTAGGTGCGTAAGCGGTTCAGCATTTTTGCTTTTGAGGTAGAGTCTCTGTGGTGTAGTCTCGTGGTCGGTGTAGACTCTGTGGTGAAGTCTCTGTGGCGTAGTCTCTGTGGCGTAGTCTCGTGGTCGGTGTAGTCTCTGTGGCGTAGTCTCGTGGTCGGTGTAGTCTCTGTGACGTAGTCTCTGTGGCGTAGTCTCGTGGTTGGTGTAATCTCTGTAGTGTGGTCTCTGTGGAGTTGTTCCTTGTCTTGAGAAGAGTCTGGGGTTCTGCCGATGGTTGCGTGAATTTGAATGCGATTTCCTTCTTGCAAGGGGTTGACAGTTAGTTTTTATTAATTTGATTATTCGATGGCGTGGGAGAGAGAGCTTGAGCTATTGGCTGCCCGCTGGGGCTGCACGAAGGGACGCACAAAGGGGCGGGCCCCTTTGTCGCGCTCCTTCGGCGCGCGACACCGGGAGGAGCAAGGGCTTTTAAATCCCCTGGCGCTGCCCCGCGATGACGTCACCGATCTGCGCCGGATTCGTGGAGGGCTGCAGGGAGGCGCTGGGCTGGTAAGTGGGCCCGGAGAGGCGGAGTGCCGGAGGGAGAAAGTCCTCGCGGTCGGCATGGAGCCTGTTGGGGGGAAGGGTGCGATCGAGAGGCCTGTAGAGAGGAAATGTAGAGATTACTTACCTGGTAATCTCGTTTTCCTTAGTGTAAGCAGATGGACTCAGCATCCCGCCCGGTTGCCGGTATACATCGGGATTCACCGATATACAGTAAGCCATGTTTTGCTTATATAGGGCCTCCACCCTGCCGGGTGTTGACGCCTTCCGGTTGAAGAACACTGGCGGTCTCCAGCTCCACAGAGTGTAGGTTGACTGAGTACTATTGAATTTATACAAAAGAAATTGTTAAGTAATACATTTGAAAACACAGGTCTGTACTAGGGCATCGATTCCCTGGACTGGGGTTCCCGCCTGCAGCTGAAGAAAACTGGGTACTTGGGTGTTGGAACCTGTTTTCCAGGAGGTCCATGGTTGGTTTTCCCCTTCGGTTTACTGTCAGTTGAAATGCTGTGGTTCAGAGTTTCCTTTCTCCTGGATCTTTCCCGGCAATGTGGATGGCCGAGATCTCGTGAAGATTCACTTCCACCCATGACATTAGGGGGTCTATTTCCAGAGACACCTGTTAGCTTCTGGTTCCTCCCTGACGGTTGACGTAGACCACTGTTGTGGCGTTGCCCGACATTACTCTGACCGCTTTGCCTCGGAGTCTGTGTCCGAACCTTAAGCAGGCTCGTCTGACTGCCCGGGCTTCTAGGCAGTTGATATTCCATCCCGACTCTTCTTTGTTCATTGCCCTTGGGCAGTTAGCCTCTTGGCAGTGTGCTCCCCATCCTTATAGGCTGGCATCCATGGTGAGTAGGATCCTGGTTGTGGAGGATAGTCTCGTTCCCTGGCTCAGATAGGCTTCTTGTAGCCACCATTGTAGTTGGGCCCGAACTCTGTCCGGTAGCTGAAGCCGTGTGGTAAGTTCTGGGACAGTGGATTCTATCGTGATAGTAGTGAGCGTTGTAGGGGTCTCATATGAGCCCGTGCCCATGGGACTACTTCCAGGTGGGATGCCATGAGGCCAAGAACTTGTAGGTAATCCCATGCTGTGAGGCGAAGTTCGCTCACCAGCGTTCGTAACTGGGTCATCAGTTTTGATCTCCTTGTCGGTGTCAGGATGACCTTGTTTTGTTTGGTGTCGAACCGGACTCCCACGTATTCTAGAGATTGGGAAGGCTGCAGGCAGCTCTTGTTTGTGTTGACCCACCCACCCGAGGCTCTCCAGTAGAGTTTTGACTCTGTTGCCTGGTGGCTTTCCTCTGGGATTTCGCTCTTGATCCAGCCAAACGTCTAGATAAGGATGCATGCGGATTCTTTCCTTCCTCAGTGTTGCTCGACACCACCACTATGATCTTAGTGAACCGACCGGGGGTGCAGTGGCTAAAACCTGAAAGGTAGTGCCCGGAACTGGTAGTGACGGTCCAGGATCGAGAAGCGTAGAAAACGCTGATGCTCTTGTTGGATTGGAATGTGTAGGTAGGCTTCCGACAGATCCAGGGTGGTAAGGAACTCTCCCAGTTGTATCACCCTTATTACAGAGCATAGGGTTTCCATGCGGAAGCGAGGAATCTTCAGGTGATGGTTGAGCCGCCTTGAGGTCCAGGATCGGTCTAAATGTTCCTTCCTTCTTGGGAATGATAAAATAGGATCGAATAATGGCCAGTATTTAATTGTAGAGTGAGAGCAGCAGAGATGATTCTAGCCTCTAAGGCTATAGTATCTGGATCAGTGTAACTATCCTACTGCCCATTGCTCTTGGAAGGGTCGCGTGGCAGGGAGATTCCCACAACACTTGTCCCGGGGAGGGAGGTGGTGGAAAATCCAGGTAATATTCCTCTCGAAATGATGGATAGGACTCAACTTGTCCAGAAGTTATCCTCTCGACCCATCTTGGTAGAATAGGGCCTAAGAGCATTGCCTCCTATGGCTTCCTCCCTTTGGATGGGTCGGTGGCTGATCTTCACTTGTGGAGAAGCGGCTAAGGGACCTGGGACCACTGGCTCCCCTTTTATTGATGACTTGTTCCAAAAGGATCTGGCTCTGGCCTGCGGGGCGGGCCGCTTGATATGAGCTTCTATATGGGTTTGAAGCGCTGTGATCCTCTGCCCTCTGGAGGTCCGGCGGAAAGGATTTGCTGGTTTCTCTTATTCCTGTCCTCCGGTAGCTGTGGCAGTGGGTCTCGCCCCACTTGTTTGGCTAGTTTCTCCTAGTTCGCTTCCAACAGGAGTGTTCCCTTGAAAGGCATCCTTGTGGAGTCTCGTTTTGAGGATGCGTCGGCAGACCAGTTTTAGAGCCAGATTTGTCTTTCTGGCTGTCACGGCAGATGAGACTCCCTCTAGCTTGGATTGGCCACTGTTGGAAACAGGATACTGGACGTGATAGACCCTTGGTCTGACCCAATATGGCATGTTCTTATGTAGCTGCTGTGTTGTACCAGATCCGAAGCTGTGGTCCGCGAGGAATGATACAGCTGGGTTCCAGGGCTTCCCTGGGAGTGTTGTTCCCTGGTCTGTGCTAAGCAGGCGCGTGTCACCACAGGCTACAGCAGGCCGCGAGCGTGTAAAGACATAGCGGAGACGTCAAAGGACTGTTTGAGGATGGATTACAGATGTCTGTCTTGAGCATCCTTGAGTGCTTGCTCCTCCCTCCACCCGGGATAGTAGTGCGCTTCGAGAGCGCGCAGGACCATGGCATCCACTTTCGGACATGCCAGGAGATCTTTGGCGGCAGGGTCCAGAGGGTACATGGCTGCCAGAGGCCCGGCCCCCATTTGAATGTAGTTTCTAGGGCATCCCATTCCAGGTCAATTAGTTGCTGGACGGCTGGGTAATAGTGGGAAATGACGGGAGATCTGACGAAGTCCCTCCAAAGTGGGTTCGTCTTAGGTTCCCCCAAGGTGCCTGGTGCCCGGGATAGCAAGCTCTTGTAAGCTATGTGTGACCAGGTCTGGAAGCTCGTCCTTGGTGAAGAAGCGTCTCATGGTTCGATGGGGTGTCTGTCCCCGGAGGGTGTTCCCCCCTTCCTCCAGGGGCTCTGACTCCTCATCTGAGATGTGTCGGTCCCCGAAGGTGGGGCTTCTGGGCGTTTGGGATCACTTCCCTGGGCATAGAGGGGTCCTTGCATGTTGAGGTCCTCTGGTGGGGCCTGTGACCGCATTGTAGGAGGCCCTGGTTGCATGTGGACGAAGGTATGCAGACCTTTGAAGAATTCCACCCAGGAGATGGAAGCTGGGTCTAGACTAGGGGGCACCGAGTCCCTGGGGAGCCCCGTTTGAGTGGGGGTCCTGCTGTGTGATGCTAGGTCCGGAGTACCGCTCATGAGGCTGGGGTCTGGTGCCGGCTTGGGAGGGCCATCAGTTGGGTCCCCTAAGGCTTCTTCGCATTGTATACACAGGGCCGTGGCCTCCTCATGCTATGCAGCTCTGTGGCATGCTGGGCAAAGGCCCTGAGATTTGAGCTTATTTTCTGGTGGTGCCATGGCTTCTGTGCGTACAATACAGTTGTGCGTTCCGGTGTGCGTCGAAGTTGCGCGTGTAGGTTTGGTGCGCACGTGCAGAGCGATGTGCGCGCACGGGTCGAATTATGCGCCCGGCACAGTGTTATGCGCTTCGCTTGTGCGTGCAACGAGACGGCGGACAGGGCGGTGAACAAAACAGGGCCAAAATGGTGATGGCTACCAGCGGAACAATATGGGTACACCTTGGAAGGTCTCCACGTGGGAGGACCTCAGATCTGACCGGGGTCTAGCCCTGCTAGGGCCAATCAACCGGTGGCACTGGTCCGGCTGGCGACCTGTGCGTCTCTCTCGAGTTTCGAAGACCGGAGACTTTTAAATAGATTTTACCTTACCTTGTCTCGGCGCTTCCTGCTTTCGTTCCGGGCGGGATCCTCCGGCTGCGGGGGGGGGGGGGGGAGAGGGAAATACCTTCACAGCCATGCTCGAGGTTTGCACCCGCTGCCTCTCAGCCTTACCCGATGTCGGGGGCTAGGTCCCTGTCGAGGGTCGGCTTGCCGGACCAAGGCTCACCTCCGAGGGATCGTGGAATCACCTCGGGAATCTCAACTAGGGGAGTGACCCAATGGGTGTCACCGCAGGAGAGCGGTGCTCGTCTGTAGAGGGTAAGATTTGGATTTATTTGGTAATTTACTCTAACGCTGCGCTAGCGTGCATAGAGTCCCTAACTGCTATGGAGACGGAAATACTGAAGAGCTGCACTTCCTGCATGGATATATGTACTAGGGCTGACGTCAGATTGAAATCTGATCCGTCTCCAACTGCTATCAAGGGAGTAACGCTATACCCGTTGGTCCTGAGTCCATCTGTCTACCCTAAGGAAAACGAAATTATCAGGTAAAGTAATTTCACCAATTTATTTAGAGTTATATTCTGCTTTTCGCACTTTTTTTCAGCACTTCAAAGTGGATTACATTTGCTACTGGTATCGTGGGCAGAGTAATGTTTGCTTTCTCTGTTGGAGATTTGCCTAGCAGTGACGTTGTCTTGGTTATATCCCTTCTCCAGGCTTTAGTGTATGGTTGTTGGGGTTCGAGAAGTTGCTCTTGTGCCAGAGCAGCCTCCTCCCTTACGGAGGAAGTAGCTTTGGTACATCCCTCTTGTGTGGACTGGACTGCCTGGATGTAAGAGGAAGGTGAGATTACTACTTACCTGATCATTTCCTTTCCTCTCTGAGAGGCAGGCCAATCCACAAATCCTACCCTGAGCTGCTTGTTCTGATTTTTTCTATTTGTCCTTTCTCAGGGACATTATTGAAAGTAGAATTCGTAGGGCCGATGCAGATCTTCAGGTCGTCTAAGGGCCTTGTAAGTGTGTTTGCCTTCTTTGTCTGTTTATGGCTTCTGCATTTCCTTCTCGTCTGAGTCCAGTGCTTTGCTCACTGGAAGAAAAAAAGAAGTCAATGATTGGGGGAGGAGAGTGTTTTAACTCCGGACTTACAGTTCTAGTGTTAATTAGTTGCCACAGTTGACTTTTGCAGAATACTGGCACGCTGATGTCAGTACAGGGCTATATGAGGGTGACATCAGCGAGTCCGTTGGTTTTCTGTCTCCATCTGCTGGTAGGTGTGCATAACCCACTTCTGGGGATTGGCTTTGCCTATCCTAGAGGAAAGAAAATTATCAGCTGATCTGTAAATTTTACCTTCCTGGGTTTTTGAATCCTGGATTCTGACTTCTGTGTGGGAGTAGAGGGGGGTGGATATACAGGAACACTGCAAGAGTTGGGGAATTGGGGTGTCCTCAGAGTTACAGTCTTGTTCTACCAGAACCACACTGTACCCATTATATTCCTGGGTTTCTGAATCCTCTGTGAGAGCTGGGAGAGGCAATCTGGATTACAGCAGATTTAAATCCTAGCGCTCTCCGGCGCTGGCCTCTTTCTTCGTTCCAGCGGTAGAGTGCGAAGCCAGGCCTGCGCTTTCGGCGCCCAGGACCCGCCAGGGTAAGGCCTCAGTAGCACCCTTACCCCCAGCAGCCCAGGCGCCGACCGCGAGGCTCCTCTCCGCCCGCCGCCTGAACTCCGCCCCCGACCGGAGCGCACCGACGACGTCGACCTGCGCGTCCCGCCCGCCAGCCAGGACAGCCAACCAGCAGCCGCCCCAGCCGGCATTTAAATCCTACCACTCTCCGGCGCTGGCCTCTTTCTTCGTTCCAGCGGTAGAGTGCGAAGCCAGGCCTGCGCTTTCGGCGCCCAGGACCCGCCAGGGTAAGGCCTCAGTAGCACCCTTACCCCCAGCAGCCCAGGCGCCGACCGCGAGGCTCCTCTCCGCCCGCCGGCCTGAACTCCGCCCCCGACCGGAGCGCACCGACGACGTCGACCTGCCGCGTCCCGCCCGCCAGCCAGGACAGCCAACCAGCAGCCGCCCCAGCCGGCATTTAAATCCTACTGCTCTCCGGCGCTGGCCTCTTTCTTCGTTCCAGCGGTAGAGTGCGAAGCCAGGCCTGCGCTTTCGGCACCCAGGACCCGCCGGGGTAAGGCCTCAGTAGCACCCTTACCCCCAGCAGCCCAGGCGCCGACCGCGAGGCTCCTCTCCGCCCGCCGGCCTGAACTCCGCCCCCGACCGGAGTGCACCGACGACATCGACCTGCCGCGTCCCGCCCGCCAGCCAGGACAGCCAACCAGCATCCGCCCCAGCCGACATTTAAATCCTATCGCTATCCGGCGCCGCGCGCACGAAGGAGCGCGACAAAGGGGCCCGCCCCTTTGTGCGCCTCCGCAGCCGCAGCTACCCTACAATCTCCTACAGACCAACGACAAGCCTTCAGTCTCATCCTGCCTGCTGCCATGTGACTCCGACGCCGCCCAGGATCCGTTATCCATCAACTCTACATCTCATAACCCAAATACAAGTCTTGAGACCAACAGGACCCCACCAACTGTAAGACGTTTTACCCACCCCCTCAGGCTCTTTATCTCACATACTCCCACAGCAGTTAAAAAAAAAATAAATAAAATTTTGCCTTAGTTAAATGCTATGTTCTACAGCCTGTTATAATTGTTACAATAATTGCCTGATTCTACCTAGTTTGCTTGTATTGCCTATATAATTGCCTGCCTCTTCTGACATTGCCCTGGATAACCACGTTATTTGCCTGCTATAACCACGTTAATCTGCCTGCATAACCTCTTAATTTGCCTGCCTCTTCTGACATTGCCTACATAACCACATTAATTTGCCTACCTCTTATGATACTGTTTGTATAACTACGATAACGTGCCGCTAACACCCCCTATCCCTCTAGAGACTACACAACCTGCCCTACCTCAGAAACTAGATATCACACCCGCCCTCACCTACACCACCCCCGTCTCCTGCATTCCACCCACAACCTCTCCTCCCTACCATAGGAAAGTATCTCCTCCCTTCCATAGGAAAGTATCCACCCGTTACCTCATACTAACGCACCCCTGCAGCGAACAACACCCTACCCTACATATAACAACCAACCAATAGCAGAACCCCCCCACCCTTTACAATAATGACTCCACAACCTATTCCCACCATAAAACACTTCTACACCCACCACAAAATGACCAGTCACACATACATCACACAACAACACAGATCAATCATCCCCATTATGGCATCCCCCCTCACACAAATCCTGGGTATGCTATCTTTCTCCATTCTACTACTCAACGCCCAATCCATTCTAAAAAAGACCATTCTACTACAGGACATCCTCACAGACGAAGCCCCGGACATATGCGCCATCACGGAATCCTGGTTAAAGGATACCGACTCCGTCTTAATTAACCAACTATCCTCAGATGCATACAGCTTATTTTCCATACCTAGAAGTAAAAAAAAAAAAGGGAGGTGGACTACTCCTGGCCGCCAAAAAGAACTTCAACCTCACGCTCCAAAATATTACACCACCCCCCAACTGGAAATCAGCATATTCAAATCTAATTCCCTCCAACTCTGCTTAATCTATGCCCCCCCTGGCCTTCTCGAAAAAATCCCTCCCACATCATAGAATACATCTCTACACACATAAACAATACCAAGCCTGCCATAATTCTGGGAGACCTGAATATTCATGTAGACCGCAACCCCCTCTCCCCTTCTTCTGAAGCTATCTTAACAGCTATGACAGCACTTGGTTTCAAACAAAATGTCTCAGAACCCACGCACAAGGCTGGGCATACACTCGACCTCATCTTTACCAACTCCTCAATCCAAACTGACCAACCCAGATGCACACCCATCCCCTGGTCAGACCACTTCCGAATAGACACACGCTACACAATCAAAGACACCCCCCCCCCCTCGCAACCCAAAAAAACAATAACATTTCGCAAAAAAGGCAAGACTGAAAACATCCTTGAGGCCCTCTCAAAAGAACTCCCCAACATAGACCTCACTGACGCAAACACAGCCACAGCTTCATGGTTTCAAATCACCACAGACATAGCAGATAAACTCTGCCCATCCCACACCAAAGAAATCAAAGCAAACAAAAATAATAAGAAACCATGGTATACAAATGAACTTAAAACCATGAAACTCGACCTTCGTAAAGTTGAAAAATCCTGGCGGAGGAACCAAACACCCACCATCCTAGCACAGTTTTGCGCCCTTCTACACACCTACAGAAAAGCCACTGAAAAAACAAAGAAAGACTTCTATGCTGCAAGAATCCATCAGTTCCAGTTCAACCCACAAGCCCTCTTCCAATACGTAACCAGCCTTATCACAGCACCAGACAGACACAACCTTAACCACGACGATGAAACAAAGTGTGAAAAATTAGCATCATACTTCAACACTAAGGTACAGACCATTATGGCTCGTTTCTCACCTCACCCCAATCTCCCGAACCTAACAACTCCTAGCAATACTCCCAATGACCACTACAATCCCATAACACCCATACATACCTCAAACACCACCCTCTCAAATTTTGAAAACACATCTACACTAGAAACTGAAAATATTATCAAAAAACTCAAACCCGCCTATCATCCCTCAGACAACCTGCACACCATAACACTAATCTCAAACCCTACATCAATTGCCAAACACATCGCAAATATCCTCAATAAATATATCTCACTGGGACAGGTCCCTACACAACTGAAGCAAGCCATTATAAAACCCATCCTCAAAAAACCGGACTTAGACACCACTGATCCAGCCAACTATCACCCAGTGTCAAACCTCCCGTTCCTCTCCAAAATACTAGAAAAAATAATTAATAAACAAATTACAGAATACATAGAAGACCACAACATTCTCTCATCTTCACAGTTTGGTTTCCGTAAAACACCAATAGCACAGAAACCCTACTTATCTCCCTCTCGGAAACCATACTCAAAGCCCTGGACAAAGGACAGCCCCACATACTCGCACTTCTAGATATATCGGCGGCATTCGACACAGTTAATCACAACATACTCATTAAACGCCTCAAGGAAATGGGCATCACAGACAACGCCCTTCTCTGGTTGCAGTCTTACCTACAGGGACAGGAGCTATAGAGTAAAAATCGGCCGCAATGAATCCAAACCGGTCAGCTATCACAAGGAGTTCCACAAGGCTCATCCCTATCATCAACCCTTTTTAATATATACCTCATACCCCTCTGCATACTGCTCTCCAAACTGGGCATCCAGCACTTCATATATGCAGACGACGTACAGATACTCATACCTATAACAGACTCTATCACTAACGCAATGAAGACTTGGAAATCTGCTTGTCTGACATAAACAAATTACTCACTGACAACTTTCTGGCACTCAACACCAACAAAACCGAACTACTCATCCTCTCTCCCCCCAGCATTCCCACACTCAGCCTTTCTTCCCCCTCGCCACCCAGGCTGCCCCCCCACCGAATTCGTCCGCAGCCTAGGCATATGGATAGACAACCACTTTAACCTCAAAAAATTCATTTCTAACACCATAAAGAGCGGATTCTTCAAACTCCACACCTTGAAGAGAATCAAACCACTCTTACACTCTTCTGACTTCCGAACAGTACCTGCAGGCCATGATCCTATCCAAACTGGACTACTGCAACGCTATCCTACTAGGCCTCCCAAAAAATACCCTTCAACCGTTACAGCTCCTACAGAATGCTGCCGCCCGCATTCTCACAAATACTCACCGTCACGAACACATCACCCCAGTTCTTCAATCCCTACACTGGCTCCCAGTAAACTCCAGGATAATCTATAAATCCCTCACCCTCATACACAAAGCCATTCACAAACCAAAACATGCACTGGTTCCCTGAACATCTCCACATCCACAACACAACCAGACCAACTAGAAAACAGCACCAAGCCAAACTCCTGACACCCTCCCCCAAGTCATCAAACATGCCACGATCAGAGAAAGATCATTCATTATAGCAGGCACAAAATGCCACCCCATCTACGCCAGGAACCCTGCCATAAAAAAATTCAAACAGAATCTGAAACCTGGCTCTTCAAACTAGCATACCCCGACTAACCATCCACGCCCAAATCTACATACCCGACCCTCACGCCCCTCCCGACTGACACGCCTCTACTGAACTTAACAATCATGACCCCCCCCCTCATCCCCGCCCCCTCCCACATCCCTGTTCCCCTTCCTCCCACCCCCCTCCTCCTCTTCCCATTTCAACAGCCCCATCCTCCTCCTCCCATTTCAACAGCCCCATCCTCCTCCTACCCCTCCATATCCGCCCTCTTACCTGTCACTTTGTGAATAGTTAAAGAACCTATTTTTCTTCTACCCTCCTAAGAATTACCTCTCCTTACCTGCCCATATTCCAATCACCTTTTCTCTTCTACTCTCCTTATGAGTTTATCACGTAACACCTGATAAACCACCTATCCCAAGTTGAACAGTTGTCATAATGTTTATCTATTCTAATTTATAGTAAAGCTAAATAATGTTTATCTATGCTTATCTATTCTAAATTATTGTAAAGCCTGTTGCTACGTTACGTTACATTGTGAACCAGGGTGATGTTTTTAACGTGCCCCGGTATATAAAAAAATTCTTAAATAAATAAATAAATAAATGTATTGGTCTGCCTCACTCTAGCCTGCGAGCCTTGCAAACGCTCCAACCGTCCAGGGCCCGTTTAGTTATAAGAAGCTTTCCTTGGGATCATGTGACTCTGCTGCTGCGTGAATTACTTTGGTTGCTGCTCCAGCAGTGGATTACATTTTAAATTTTAACTATTGTCTTTAGATCTCTGAAGTTTAATGGTCCATGATTATTATTAATTTAATTTGTTATTATAATGTTTAGTTTGGCAGATCCGGTATAAGCAGATTATAAATGTTACTAAATAAATAGTAGATAAGCCCCGAGGCACCAGACCTACAGGAATCCTAAAGGAGGGACCTGTATGATCTCCAAAGTTCCTGTATTGCATCAGCTTTATTTCTGCATCCTACACAGTATGGTAAAGAGAACCCATTGATTTTCTTAACTTCTCTGAATATTTCTATAGAGACATCATAGAGAGGTTTTCATAGGAATACATAAAGCTTCTGCTAAGTCACAGAATTCTTTAATATGCATTCATTATGTGATCCTTCTAAACATCTCATCTCAGGTTGTTGATAGCTTTCCATGCCATTGTCTCTTACACATGATTAATTCCTTCTTTTTGTATCCAGCAGACAATGAGGTCATACAGAAAGAGAAGAGGGAGGAGAATCGAGAAGAACACCCTATATTATTGGCATTTACACCAAGACAATCAGGAAATGTCTGTGAGAATCTTGCCCAGAGGACTGAGGGGGCAGACATTAGCCAAAGACAGCAGGGATCAGAGAAGAAGCAGCAAGACCCTGCAGGAGAGTCACTGGATGGAGTCACTGCAGGTGAGAGAAGTGACAGGGAGTTCACAGACATCCCTGAGCAGCAGGCACACCTGAGAAGAGAGAATCCCTTCCAGAGTAATAACAGTGATCAAATGACTTCTGACCTCCAGCAGAAAGAGGAGGAAGGGAAGAAATCCTTTCACTGTGACACCTGTGGGAAAAACTTTAATAGAAAAGGTCATTTTGTATTGCACCAGAGGAGTCACCCAGGAGAGAGACCTTTTCCATGCAAGCAGAAGTTAACCCTGAACTTACACCAGAGAATCTACACTGAAGGGAGCACTTTTACTTGTATTGAATGCAAGAAAACCTTTTCTTGCAGAGAAATCTTAGTAATACACCAAAGTACACACACAGGTAAGAGACACTCTCAATGTCCTCAAGATGGGGAATCTTACAGTTCTGAGGTCTCTTTATTAGAAAAACCATTTAAGTGTACTGAATGTGGTAAAAGCTTGAGTGACAAGGCCCACCTCAGACTGCATCAGAAAATCCATACTGGAGGAAAACCATGTAAATGTATGGAATGTGGTAAAAACTTTAGTCGGATGTCATCTCTCATGCAGCATCTGAAAATCCATACTAGAGAAAAACCATTTAAATGTACTGAATGTGGTACAAGCTTCAGTGACCAGGCCTACCTCAGGCGGCATCAGAAAACCCATACTGGAGAAAAACCATTTAAATGTACTGAATGTGGCAAAAGCTTCTCTCAGAAGGTGTATTTCATATTGCACCGGAGAATCCATACTGGAGATAAACCATTTAAATGTACTGAATGTGGTAAAAGCTTCAGTTACAAGGCATGTCTCAGCCACCACCAGAAAATCCATACTGGAGAAAAACTATTTAAATGTACTGAATGTGGTAAATGCTACAGGGCCAAGGCATGTCTCAGACAGCATCAGAATATCCATACTGGAGAAACACCATTTACATGTACTGAATGTGGTAAAAGCTTTAGGGACAAGGCATGTCTCAGACAGCATCAGAAAATCCATACTGGAGAAAAACAATTTAAATGTACTGAATGTGGTAAAAGCTTCAGTTACAAGGCATGTCTCAGACGGCACCAGAAAATCCATACTGGAGAAAAAACCATTTACATGTACCGAATGTGGCAAAAGCTTCAGTGAAAAGGCAAGTCTCAGACGGCATCAGAAAACCCATACTGGAGAAAAACCATTTAAATGTACTGAATGTGGTAAAAGCTTGTCTCGGAAGGTGCAGTTCATATTGCATCAGAGAATCCATGCTGGAGAAAAACCATTTAAATGTACTGAATGTGGTAAATGCTTCATTCGGAGGACATCTCTTACGTTGCATCAGAGAGTCCATACTGGAGAAAAACCATTTAAATGTACTGAATGTGGTAAATGCTTCATTCGGAGGAGATCTCTTACGTTGCATCAGAGAGTCCATACTGGAGAAAAACCATTTAAATGTACTGAATGTGGTAAACTCTTCAGTGACAAGGCGTGTCTCAGACGGCACCAGAAAATCCATACTGGAGAAAAACCATTTAAATGTACTGAATGTGGTAAAAGCTTCAGGGACACGGCATGTCTCAGACAGCATCAGAAAATCCATACTGGAGAAAAACCATTTAAATGTACTGAATGTGGTAAAAGCTTTTCTCAGAAGGTTTATTTAATATTGCATCAGAGAATCCATACTGGATAAAAACCATTTAAATGTATTGAATGTGGTAAAAGCTTCAGGGACAAGGCATGTCTCAGACAGCATCACAATATCCATACTGGAGAAAAACCATTTAAATGTACTGAACGTGGTAGGGGAGGGGAGAAAGCTGATTAGGGGAGAGAGGGAGCACAGGGAAGAGGATGTGGGGTGGGGTGTTGGGAATGTAGGACAGGGATAGGAGCATGTGAAGGGATGATTGAGTAGCTGGGAGAAGTGAGGGGTGTTGGGGGCATGGATTGGAGTGTCTGGGTACAAGGGCCGTACTATGTCAGGTTTGAGAATATGCATTTCTTCTCTCTTTGAACTTTGCTCAGTGTAGGAGGAAATATATTTCTGTTTCTAGGCTTCAGTTTTGCACTGCATGCAGAAGGTGGGCTTGGGGTTTCCATTCCAGTTTTAGTTTCTGCATTTGTAATTTGTGCTCTTTTATTCTGTATTAGGTGAAGGCAGGTCTGTCTGTGACTGAGATGAGCTTTGTATCAGTCTTATGTATTGTATTTTTTCCTCAATATGATATTGCACTGGGTGTGAGCTGCTGCCTTTTCATGGGTAGGGCTAGTGCTGTTTCATTTCTTGGAGTTAGTGCTGCTGAGGTTTGATAGATGTGCACAGCGAGGGGGTTGTTTGTATTATTTTACAATGCACCTGGTAGTAGAGGGAGTTTGTGATGCTGTTAAGATGACACCAGAATCAGAATATCTTTTTGTATGGTGAGTTGTACAGGGAAATGTCAGTTCTGCTCTGCACTCATTGTTAGGACGCAGGGGACTCCTGTGGATGCAGAGCATGTGCCTGTATTTAGTCCCATGATGGTCATGTGCTCCGTGTGTCACGCATGTGAGCGTCATCTCTCAGGTGGGTCCTGATAGACTAAAGGTTAAGAACCGCAGGTCCACACTACCTGCCCTTCAGTGCAGCAGGCTGAGCAGACATCCAGATTTCAGGCAGTAATAATATCCTCTACTTAGCTTTTGAAGCTCTTGTGGACAGAAACGAGCCAGGAAGCAGACTGGCAACTGACTCTGCAACTCCCTCGACTTTCTGTCTGCTATTGCCTTTGAACAGTCTCTGGACAATAAAATGAACTTCTACTTCACATTGGATCCTGGCCTGTTTTCTGAGAAATACAGAGATGCTGAACGTCTGACAAAGCTGCAATACTTGCCTTTCTCATCTCCTGTGCCAAGCACACTGTTTGTCTAAGCCTCTGTTAAAAACTGAAATCTTCTCTCAGTAACTGGAGAAGAGACAAGACAATGCAGCCCTGCTGTCTGTGGGTGAGAGCGACCGACCTGAGGCTTCAGCCAAGCTCAGAAGTACCTGGCAACCTAACCAGATCCAAGTCAGCTGCCAGGTGGCAGAAGGTTGGCCTCCCCGGGTGGAGGGGGGGAGAGGTGTGGAAGCCAAGCTGGGCGGTCAAGAAAGAAGAACCAAGGATTCTGGGTTTGCCTGATGACCACAATCGGCTGGCCCATTATGTCATACTGGCCACACGCATGGCGATAGCTAGGGCGTGGAAGGATCCCCGGACCCCAACTAAAGCAGAGATACGACAGCAAGTAGAAAAAATATATGTATTGACTAAAATTACGGCTCTTCGACATAACACCAAGCCTAAGTTTGACAAAACCTGGCAGTCATATACCAGATGGAAAGCCACTCAACTACTGCTTCTCTCTGATACGCTCGGAGGTTGTCAATGTAGAGTAGTCTCTTATTTGGGTGGTTGCTTGTGATTTTCTTTTAATATATCAACTTCTTCCCTTGAAGTACCTATGGGGAGGGGGGGGGGGGATTAGGGAAGGAAAACACAGTGGGACTTGTACAGTACATATAGCTCCATTATGACACTAATTTTACAGGTGCATTCTGATATCTTTTGTTCTGTTTTGCCTTCTGATAATGTTCTGGACTGTATCCTTGATATTCTGTATTATGGTTTGTATACTTGCCACTGTTAATAAATTTTTAAATTACAAAAAAAGAAAGAAGAACCAATCAGAATGTGACAGCTGTCCCTGTGTTCATATGCATGAAACTACTGAATTTGCATACGCTGTCCTTAAAAGCAGCTGGGAAGAGGGGCTCAGAGCTGGGCTAAGAAGATCCCATTCACACTGGCCAGAAGCCATCTGAGCAATCGCTCCTCGCCCCGCCCTGCAACCAAGCACCTACAGGAAGTCCAGGGCCTGCAGCATTGCTTGGAAGAGGGGCTCCAGCCCGGCTACTTCAGCCAGAGTTGAACTTGCCAGGTTCTTTTCAAGGGACCAGGGGAGTCCTCTGCCCTTCATCCAGGTGCAGAGACCCACAGCCTACTTCCCAGTCACAGAGACAGCATTCGGGCCTTCTCGCTTCTCACGCAGCACTTGGACAGAGACAGCGTCTGAGACCTCCAGCTTCGCTCGCAGATCAGAGACCGAGAATCTTCAAAGTACTTAAGATTCATTATAAGTGTCTAAGTTTGCTAAGAACTGTTTATAAATGATAATTTCTTTCCAGCTAAGAGGATGTGTTATGCTTCTGCTAATTTATTCAGACCTGTCCAGCTAATAACCAGGAGTGCATTCTTTGCTAAAGTCCCTAAGATTGCTAAGTTGTTAGTATTTGTTCTGGCACCGTAATGCCTTACAATAAATCTCTATTCTAAGACAAATGAGGGTGAGTTCCTGGGCTGATTGGATCACAGATATAAGGTAAAATAAGTGTTACGTTCTGTGCACTGCTAGTTCCCTCAGGGAGGGGGGACGAGGGCAGAGTCCAGACTGCAGCCTACGCTTATAAATGTCCTGCACCCTCCTGGAGAGCACTGGATCTTTGTGGGATGTGATGCATCATTTCTGTGGGTCCTTTAAAAGGTGTCTCAGGAATAAGGGCATTTATAATATCCAACCTCTGGGCTTAAATAAACTGCATAGATTGAAGCTTTCTTTGGGGGATTAGTACCCTGCATCTCTTTTAATGCACACGCAGAAGTCCCAGAGTCTCAATGCGTGGATGAGACGCTGGGGCAGGGACGACGGATTCAGTTTTGTAAAGGAACTGGGGAACCTTTTGGGGAAGGAGCAGACTTTTCCAAAGGGACGGGCTTCACCTTTACCAAGGTGGAACCAGGCTTCTGGCGCTTTAAAAAGGAGATGGAGCAGCTTTTAAACTAGAACAGAGGGGAAAGCCGACAGGCACTCAGCAGCGCATGGTTCGGAAGGAGGTATCTTCAAAGGATACTAATGATGCATTAGAATTAGGGCATCCAGACAGTGAGGTTCCAATAATAAGAAAAGTAGTCCAAGTGCCTGTAACTAAAATCTCACCTGAGCTAAAAAATTGGAGAAATTACTTACCTGATAATTTCGTTTTCCTTAGTGAAGACAGATGGACTCAGGACCAATGGGTATAGTGTACTCCTGATAGCAGTTGGAGATGGATCAGATTTCAATCTGACGTCAGCCCCTAGTACATATACCCCTGCCGGTAGGGCAGATCCTCAATATTCTTCATTGCAAAGCATCTTGGATATATGTTTGACTGACTGATTGATTAACTTAATAACTTAAATAACTTTGTAACTCCATAACTTATTTAAACTTTAACAACTTAATTGACTTGATTAATTGATCGGTTGGTGAACTATAGCTGGAGACCGCCAGAGAACTCAACTGGAAGCGTCGATACCCGATAGGGTGGAAATCCTGGGTAAACGAAAACCTGGCTTACCCTTGAATTTTGTGACATCTAAGTGTACGGCAGCCAAGGGTGGGATGCTGAGTCCATCTGTCTACACTAAGGAAAACGAAATTATCAGGTAAGTAATTTCTCCATTTCCTAGCGTGTAACCAGATGGACTCAGGACCAATGGGATGTATAAAAGCTATTCCCGAACCGGGTGGGAGGCTGCCTGTGATCCACTCAGTATTGCTCTTGCAAAGGCCGTGTCCTCCTGAGCCTGAACGTCCAGACGGTAGAATCTGGAGAAGGTATGGATGGAGGACCATGTTGCCGCCCTGCAAATCTCGACGGGTGACATCATTCTGGTCTCTGCCCAGGATGCTGCTTGGGCTCTGGTCGAATGGGCTTTGACCTGTAGAGGCGGGGGTTTTCCTGCTTCTACGTAGGCCGCCTTGATAACTTCCTTGATCCAGCGGGCAATGGTGGCCCGCGAAGCCGCTTCGCCTTGTTTCTTCCTGCTGTGAAGGACGAAGAGGTGGTCCGTCTTTCTTACGGGTTCCGACATTTCCAGATATCTGGATAGGAGTCTGCCGATGTTGAGGTGGTGTAGGTTCCGAGCCTCTTCCGGATTTTTCAGGGCATCCGCCGATGGAAGCGAGATGGTCTGGTTGAGATGGAAGTGTGAGCCTACTTTGGGGAGGAACGAGGGAACAGTGCGAAGTTGTATGGATCCCGGGGTGAACTTGAGGAACGATTCACGGCAGGACAGTGCTTGTAGTTCCGATATGCGGCGGGCTGAGCAGACTGCCAGCAAGAATACCGTCTTTAGGGTCAAGAGATGGAAGGACAGGCCTCCAAGGGGTCTGAAAGATGTTCCCGTTAGGAATTCCAGGACAAGGTTGAGATTCCATAGAGGTACCGGCCACTTTAGTGGCGGGCGGATGTGTTTGACTCCCTTCAGGAAACGTGACACGTCTGGGTGAGAGGCTATATTGCCTCCTTCGCTCTTGGGGCTGTAGTACGATAAGGCGGCCACCTGCACCTTGATGGAGTTGAGGGACAAATCCTTCTGAAGTCCCTTCTGTAGGAATTCTAGGATCACTGGAACTCTGCATGAGTTTGGCTTGACGTTGTGATCTTTGCATCAGGCTTCGAATACTCTCCAGATCCTTACGTATGTTAGTGATGTGGAGAACTTGTGTGCTCTGAGGAGGGTGTCGATTACGGCCCCCGAGTATCCACTCTCTCTCAGGCAAGCCCTCTCAAGGGCCAGACCGTATGAGAGAATTGAGCTGGGTCCTCGTGGAGGATCGGTCCTTGTTGGAGCAGGTCTCTGTGAGGCGGCAGAGGAAGAGGGTTCCCTGCCAGTAATCTCTTCATGTCCGCGTACCAAGGTCTTCTTGGCCAATCTGGAGCCACTAGAAGAACTAGTCCCCTGTGTAGCTGAATCTTGTGAATGATTGTGCCCAGCAGTTGCCACGGCGGGAAGGCATATAGCAGCGTCTCCAGAGGCCAGGTCTGTACCAGGGCGTCGATCTCCTGGGACTGTGGTTCCCTTCTGCGGCTGAAGTATCTGGGTACTTGTGCGTTGGATCTGTTTGCCATGAGATCCATGTCCGGAGTTCCCACCGGTTCACTATTGTCTGGAATGCTGAGGGCGACAGCCTCCATTCTCCTGGATCTAGCCTTTCTCTGCTGAGCTAGTCCGCCGTGATGTTGTCCTTCCCGGCGATGTGGACTGCGGAGATCTCTTGGAGAATTATTTCCGCCCACGCCATCAGTGGGTCTATCTCTAGGGACACCTGTTGGCTTCTGGTGCCCCCTTGTCAGTTGATGTCGGCTACCGTTGTGGCATTGTCCAACATCACTCTGACTGCCTTGTTCCGGATTCTGTGGGCGAACCGCAGGCAGGCTAGTCTGACTGCCCGTGCTTCCAAGCGGTTGATGTTCCAACCTGACTCTTCGGTGTTTCAACTTCCTTGGGCGGTTAACTCCTCGCAGTGTGCTCCCCATCCTCTCAGACTGGCGTCTGTTGTGAGCAGGGTCCATGTTGGAGAGGACAGTCTTGATCCCCGGTTTATGTGGTTGGTCAGTAGCCACCACCGTAGCTGGATCCGGAGCCTGGCCGGAAGTGGTAGTCGAACGGTGTAGTTCTGTGATCGTGGGCTCCATCTCGATGAGAGTGAGCACTGGAGGGGCCTCATGTGAGCTCTTGCCCATGGGACTACTTCCAGCGTGGATGCAATCAGTCTGAGGACTTGCAGGTAGGCCCATGCTGTGGGGCGAAGGTTGTTCAACAGTGTTTGCAGCCTGTTCCACAGTTTTGATCTCCTCGTGGGAGTCAGGCTGACTTTGTCGTGTTTGGTGTCGAATCGGACTCCTAGGTATTCCAGTGACTGGGAGGGCTGTAGAGAACTTTTGTTTGTGTTGACCACCCATCCTAGGCTCTCTAGTAGAGTTATGACTCTGCTGGTTGCTTGGTGGCTTTCCTCTGGCGACTTTGCCCTGATCAGCCAATCGTCTAGGTAAGGATGTACAAGGATTCCTTCTTTCCTCAGTGATGCTGCCACTACCACTATTACCTTGGTGAATGTCCGGGGAGCTGTGGCTAGCCCAAAGGGAAGAGCCCGGAACTGATAGTGGTGGCCCAGGACCTTGAAGCGTAGGAAACGCTGGTGTTCCTGATGAATTGGGATATGTAGGTAGGCCTCCGAGAGATCCAGGGAGGTAAGGAACTCTCCTGGCTGTATTGCCTTTATTACGGAGCGGAGGGTTTCCATGCAGAAGCGGGGAATCCTCAGGTACCTGTTGACCGACTTGAGGTCCAGGATTGGCCGAAAAGTTCCCTCCTTCTTGGGCACGATAAAGTAAATGGAGTAATGCCCAGTGCTTGTTTCCTGAGGCAGTACTGGGGAGATGGCCTGGAGGGTCCGAAGTCTGTTTAGTGTGGTTTCCACCGCCGCCCTCTTGGTGGGGTCGTGGCAAGGAGACTCCACGAACTTGTCCGGGGGGGTTCGTAGGAAGTCCAAATAGTACTCCTCCCGAATGATAGTTAGGACCCACTTGTCCGAAGTTATCTCGACCCATCTGTGGTAGAATAGGGTTAGTCTGCCCCCTATGGCTTCTTCCTTTAGACGGGTCGGCTGAATCTCATTGTGGGGCGCGGCTGGGGCCTGCACCCGAGCCGGTTCCCCTCTTGTTGTGCCTGCTCCAAAAGGACTGATTTCTGCCTGTGGTGTGTGGCGCTTGATAGCTGTTCCTGTTATAAGGGCTGACGCGCTGAGAGCCCCTGCCCCTGGAAGATCTGGGGAAGGACCGCTGATTTCTCTTCATCTTGTCCTCTGGTAGGCGCGGCAGTGGGGAGTCTCCCCATTTGTCGGCCAGTTTCTCCAGTTCGCTGCCGAACAGGAGGGATCCTTTGAAGGGCATCCTCGTAAGACGAGCCTTAGAGGACGCGTCCGCTGACCAGTTTCGGAGCCAGAGTTGCCTCCTAGCCGCCACTGTGGATGACACTCCTCTGGCCGCTGTGCGTACGAGATCGGAGGCAGCATCTGTGAGGAACGATAATGCTGGTTCCATGACTTCTCCTGGGGTGTTATTGCTGGCTTGGGATAAGCAGGAACGTGTTACCATGGTGCAGCAGGACGCAATTTGAAGAGCCATGGCGGTGACGTCGAAGGCCTGCTTAAGGATGGATTCCAGGCGCCTGTCGTGGGCGTCCTTGAGTGCTGCCCCTGCCTCCACGGGGATGGTGGTGCGCTTGGTGACCGCACAGACCATGGCATCGACTCTAGGGCATATAAAGAGTTCTTTAGTTGCCGGGTCCAGGGGGTACATAGTTGCTAGGGCTCGACCCCCTTTGAAATTGGACTCTGGGGTGTTCCATTCCAGGTCAATTAACTGTTGAGAGGCTTTTAACAGTGGAAAGTGGCGAGAGGTCTGGCAGAGGCCTTCCAGCAGGGGGTTCTCTTTGGGTTCCCCTAAATTGCCTGGGCCTGGAATGGCAAGCTCTGAGAGGCATTGGGCTACCAGGTCTGGGAGTTCCTTGCGAAGAAACGTCTCATGGTGCGGTGAGGCTCTGTTCCTGGGGGAAGTTCCCCTTCCTCTAGGGGTTCGACTTCTTCTTCGGATGTATAAAATATGTCCGTGTCCTCATAAGTAGGACTTCTGGGTCTTGGGAGCCTGTATCTGCCTCTGGAGGGCCCTGGTGCTTCGGGATCCTCCCATGGATCATGTGGGTGTGAAGTTTCCGTTTGCATTCGAACAAAGGTGTGAATCCCCTTGAATAGTTCCACCCATGAAACGGATGCAGGGTCTAAGCCGAGTGGCGCTGGATCCTTGGGGGCCTCCGGCTGAGAGGGTGTCCCCCTGGGTTTTCCTAAGTTCGGGGTGTTATCCAAAGGACTGGTATTCGGCCTTGGATGTGATGCGCCCTGTCCTGGGTCCCCCAAGGCCTCCTCACACTGGGAGCACAGGGCGTCAACCGCCTCACTCTGTGCAGCCTTAATGTGACCTGCAGGGCAGAGGTCTTGCACTCTGAACTCGGGTTCTGGTGGTGCCACGGTTGTTGGCGCGTAGATTTTGATCGCTTCTGTGCGCCTGGGCTGTTTGTAGGATATGTGCGCGGCTGTGCGCTGAAGTTGCGCCTAGCTCGTGGGTGCGCCGATCTTGTGCGCCTAGCCCTGTGCGTGTATCTTATGCGCTCAAAGTATATGTGCGCGCCCGTATGCGCACAAGGGGATTTGTGCGCTCAGTTGATGATTTGTGCGCTCAGAAGTGCGCTCGGTTGTGCGGCGAGCGGGGCGGCGAAGTTGCCAAGATGGCGACGGCGAGCACACAGGCAAGATGGCGACCACCTCTATGGGTCTCCACGTAGCCGACTCTTGGGCTAACTGGGGTCTGTCCCTGCTGGAGCGGAACAATCCCGGTAGCGCTGGTCTCGTCACTGACCTGCGCTTCTCCTCGATCCTCGGAGACCGTACACAAAGGAGGATTTCTACCTTACCTTGTCTTCGGCGCTTACCGGCTGCGCTCCGGGCGGTCTCTGACTGCGGGGGGAGAGGGCAAATACCTTCACCGCCGCACTTGAGGTGCACCCGCTGCCTCTAAGCCGCGCCCGATCCTTCGGGGGCTAGGTCCCCGCCGCGATTCGGCTGCCGGACCGAGGCTCACTCACCTCCGAGGCACCACAGAAGTCACCTCGGGAATCTCAACTGGGGGAGGGACCCGAGGGTGTCACCGCAGGAGAGCGGGGCTAGTCTTCGGTAAGAGATTTTCCTTCTGAAATTTGGTTTCTGTAGTAGTTTGGTTCTAACGCTCTTTGAGCGTGCAGATAGTCCCTAACTGCTTTGGAGACGGAAAATACTGAGGATCTGCCCTACCGGCAGGGGTATATGTACTAGGGGCTGACATCAGATTGAAATCTGATCCGTCTCCAATTGCTAACAGGAGTACACTATACCCATTGGTCCTGAGTCCATCTGGCTACACGCTAGGAAATCTAACTTATCCCTATCAACTGAAAAGCAGGTTATTAATACAAACAAAAAACACACTTTGAAATGTCTGAATGCCAATGCCAGAAGTCTAAGAAGTAAGATGGGAGAGTTAGAGTTTATAGCAGTAAATGATGAGAAAGACATAATTGGCATCTCAGAGACTTGGTGGAAGGAGGATAACCAATGGGATAGTATTATACCGGGGCACAAATTATACCACAATGACAGGGAGGATCAACTTGGTGGGGGTGTAGCACTTTATGTCAGGGAGGGTACAGAGTTCAACAGGATAAAGATCCTGCAAGAGACTTAAGTGCACAGTAGAATCTTTATCATAGAAATCCCATGTGTGTTAGGGAAAAGTATAGTGATAGGAACATACTACCATCCACCTGGCCAAAATGGTGAGATGGACAGTGAAATGCTAAGAGAAATTAGGGAAGCTAACCAAACTGGCAGTCAAGTCATAATGGGAGATTTCAATTATCCTGATATTGACTGGGTAAGGGTCACATCAGAATATGCTAGAGAGATAAAGTTCCTGGATGGAATAAACGAATGCTTCATGGAGCAATTGGTTCAGGGACCAACAAGAGAGGGAGTAATTTTAGATGTAATTGTTAGTGGAACACAGGATTTTATGAGAGAGGTAACGGTGGTGGGGCCACTTGGCAATAGTGATCTTAACGATCAAATTTGAATTAATGACTGGAAGGGGACAATATGTAAATCCACGGCTCTAGCACTACACTTTCAAAAGGGAAACTGATAAAATGAGGAAAATAGAAAGAAACTGAAAGGTGCAGCTGCAAAGGTTAAAAGTGTTCAACAGGCAGGAACATTTTTAAAAAATACAATCCTAGATGCGCAGTCCAGATATATTCCACGCATTAAGAAAGGTGGAAGGAAGGCAAAACAATTACCGTCATGGTTAAAAGGTGAGGTGAAAGAGGCTATTTTAGCCAAAAAAACATCCTTCAAAAATTGGAAGAAGGATCTGGGATGTTTTTTTGGCTAAAATAGCCTCTTTCACCTCACCTTTTAACCATGACGGTAATCGTTTTTCCTTCCTTCCACCTTTCTTAATGTGCAGAATACATATGGACTGCGCATCTAGGATTGTATTTTTAAACAATGTCCATGCCTGTTGAACACTTTTAACCTTTGCAGCTGCACCTTTCAGTTTTTTTCTAACTATTTTTTTCATTTTATCAAAATTTCCCTTTTCAAAGTTTAGTGTTAGAGCTGCAGATTTACTTATTGTCCCCCTTCCAGTTATTAGTTTAAATTTGATCATGTTATGATCACTGTTGCCAAGTGGCCCCACCACCGTTACTTCTCTCACCAAATCTTGCGTTCCACTAAGAATTAAATCTAAAATAGCTCCCTCTCTTGTTGGTTCCAAGAACTTATCCAAACTTATCCAAACCTTTTTTGAACCCAGCTACACTAACTGCACTAACCACATCCTCTGCCAACAAATCCCAGAGCTTTATTGTGCGTTGAGTGAAAAAGAATTTTCTCTGATTAGTCTTAAATGTGCTACTTGCTAACTTCATGGAATGCCCCCTAGTCCTTCTATTATTCGAAAGTGTAAATAACCGATTCACATCTACTCGTTCAAGACCTCTCATGATCTTAAAGACCTCTATGATATCCCCCCTCAGCCGCAAGGTGATGTATATAGGGAAAAATAACCCATGCTATAGTTACATAATGTTAGGTTCCTTATTACGAGTTACCACGCAGGAAAAAAACCTGGGCATTATAGTGAATAATACATTGAAATTGTCAACTCAGTATGCTGTGGCAGTCAAAAGCATACAATGCAAAAAGCAAACAATGTTCGGAATTATTAAGAAGGGAATGGTGAATATAATGGAAAATGTCATAATGCTCCATGGTGAGACCACACCTTGAATCTGTGTGCAATTCCAGTCTCAATAAAGATATAGTTGTACTGGAATACTGAGAAGGGCGACTAAAATGATAAAGGGAATGGATTGGCAGCTCTCCTATAAGGAAAGGTTAAAGTGATTAGGTCTCTTTAGCTTGAAGAAGAGGCAGCTGAGGTCTATAAAATCATATTATGGGCAGCCAGGATTGTCGCTTCTGCCCAAGCCCGCCCCTCTTACAACTAATAATTCACAGACACTGATTTGGGAGTCAACAGGCCACAGCTTTATTAAACACCCTGGAGCCCGAGCCAGGCAAATATATATCTTCAATTCCCCATTTTGCCCGTCCGCCACAAGTCAGCAAGATGGGCAACCCAGGCTATCCCAGCCTGAAAACATGTAAACCCAGGCTGTCCCAGCCTAAAAACATGTAAACCCAGGCTGTCCCAGCCTAAAAATGTGTAAACCCAGGCTGTCCCAGCCTGCCAGGGACACTCCCCAGACTGTCCTAGCCTGTATGAAGCGACCCCCCTTTATCACGTCCCCATGACTCTCGCTACCATCGAGCAAGGAGCCAAATAAACCAACCCCCCACCACCATCCAGCAAGGAGTTGAATAAACCGACCCCCGCCACCGTTCAGCAAGGAGCCGTACCAGCCACAACTGCACCCAGTTGTTTGGCTATGGACCACTGACCTGCCCCCATTCAGGTCCGCCACCAGTTACCACAACATAACCCCCCACCAATCGGCTCGGGCTACCCACCCCAGGCACAGGTAAAATTACCTGCGACCCCCAAAGATGCGGCCAGAACTCCCTCAGAGAATACGTTCCACAGCCTCCTGCAGCGATTTCAAGAACAAATCCATGCCGATAAAGGAATGATGCACCCCATCCCCCCGGAAGAAGCCAGGCACCAGTTCCCAGGACCAATCGTGCCAGATATGGAAACCCCCGATTGAAGTCAGCCACGAACCAATCTGCTGATTGGCCTTAGCACGACAATGATGCCAGATCTTCTGTTTGATCACTGCAGGGCGCAGAATGATATCGGACCAACAGATTACAGTGGATGGCAGCAGGAAAGAAACGCACATCAGATCCCTGCGTACCATGTCAACGAACCGCCGGCCCGACATCTTCCCCCAGTCATTTCCCCAAAGGTGAATAATCAAAATGTCCAGAGGACTAAGACAAGCCATCCCCCGCCGCAAACACCGCATCAATTCCCCCCAACACATCCCCTTCTGCCCCAACCAACAAAAGGACACCCCACGCCCCCCCAAGTCCAGATTTGTCCCGTACAGACGCTCCTGAGCATGTGAAAAGGCCCAAGCCACGTAGGAGTGTCCCACGATCCACACGATGAGCTCACGAGGGACCACACCTGCAAAGAGAGACACGTTAATATCATGTGCGATTAAGGAGACCCCTTACGCACATGCCTGGTGAAAGCATCAGACTTCCACCTACCGATCTGCTGAATCACGCCGCCCGATAGACCTGAGAGTGCCGCAGAGGTCGCAGCCCCAATCTGAAAAGAGTGAGTCCAAAACCTCGCAGAGCCCAACCCTAACGCGGCCAAGCAAGCCTGCAACACCGCCTCAAACTGATACTTTGTCAATGGCTTCAAACCCAGTGCACCAGAAAATGAACGCCCCCCACACAGGACGAATCCACCCATAGGCAATGCCGTTCGCTACGGGACAAGTACGCAGACCTAGCACAGGATGAATCACCACAGAAGACCATCTGCCCAATTGATCAGTGTTGGATCTATGAATAAATAAAACAACTGACTGCACTGATCCGCACGTTCTTAAATAAAAGCCTGGATGCATCAGACCCCTTGTTCGACGCGCCACCAACTCGCTCACACAAAAAGCCCCGAAAAATGCCCAGACGAAGGCCAACCAGAACAGACAACACTCACACTCATTGTCACAAATACCCGACAACACATCCCACAAGTGACCCAGAATATCCTGCGTAATAGGCAGGCGTTTGTCACCCACCTTGGGAGCACTGCGCACCCAGCCCGCCAGCAACCGCCGGATCAAAAACCTCCCCACTGGGAATCCCCAACCATGTGCCCTCGTAAAGAAGGAGAATCCAGCCAAATGCCTGTAAACTGTAGACCTAGAAGCGCCCAACCCCCTAGACGTCTCTACAAACCTCACCAGTAACTCATCAGAGACCAGACCCCAACGCCAGCCCTGACTAGCCGAGAAGGACACCACCTTATGAGCGGACTTCACAAAGCAGTTCCAGGTGGATGAAGCTAACGATGACCAGAGCAGCATCCACGCTTCCGGGTGCCGAAGCTCCAGAGGAAAGATGGCACCGACGCTCCCTGCAGATCCGCTTCTGGTGCAAGCTCCTGAAACAAGGTCCACTTGCAACAAGAAAGAGAATCAGCAATGGAGTTAGCTGCACCCGGGACATGCCTGGCCCAGACCGTGATGTTCAATCCCATGCAACACAGCACCAACTCGCGCAGCAAGTCCGAAACCAAGATACACTTAGCAGCCCGCCTGTTAATCACCTCTACCACCCCCAAATTATCGCACCAAAAGACCACTTTTTTGTCTCGCAATTGCACACCCCAAAGGACAATGGACACCACTATTGGAAACAGTTCCAAGAATGAAATATTCCTGGTAACACCCGACTCCCGCCAATCCCCCGGCGAAACATCAGCACACCAGGATCCCCAAAAATAGGCACCAAAATCCGCCGACCCAGCCGCATCAGTATAGAGCTCGACGTCATGATTAGATACCGCCGCACCTTGCCACAGGGGTAGATTTTAAAAGAAGCGCGATCAGCCTACTTTTGCTTGCGCATCAGACTCAAGCAAAAGTACGCTGGATTTTAGTAGATACGCGCGGAGCCGCGCGTATCCACTAAAATCCTGGATCGGCGCGCGCAAGGCTATCGATTTTGTATAGCCTGCGCGCGCCGAGCCGCGCTGCCTCCCCCCGTTCCCTCCAAGGCCGCTCCGAAATCGGAGCGGCCTCGGAGGGAACTTTCCTTTGCCCTCCCCTCACCTTACCCTCCCTTCCCCTACCTAACCCACCCGCCCGGCCCTGTCTAAACCCCCCCCTTACCTTTGTCGGGGGATTTACGCCTCCCGGAGGGAGGCGTAAATCCCCGCGCGCCAGCGGGCCTCCTGCGCGCCGGGCCGCGACCTGGGGGCGGGTACGGAGGGCGCGGCCACGCCCCGGGCCGTAGCCACGCCCCCGTACCCGCCCCCAAAACGCTGCCGACACGCCCCCGAAACGCCGCGACGACCGGGCCCGCCCCCGACACGCCCCCCTCCGAGAACCCCGGGACTTACGCGAGTCCCGGGGCTCTGCGCGCGCCGGGAGGCCTATGTAAAATAGGCTTCCCGGCGCGCAGGGCCCTGCTCGCGTAAATCCGCCCAAAACCGGGCGGATTTACGCGAGCAGGGCTCTGAAAATCCGCCCCACAGTGAGCAGCCATTGAAATCAACCAAGAAACGGTCCCATATCAACAAGTCTTCCCACAGCCGCCGCGTAATGCGAATCCTATGACCACTTTTCGCAATCCAGACATACTATGACTCAACCGACGGATGAATACCTGAGCCATAGGGATCACCCGACTTGCAAAGTTAAGACTCCCCACCAACAACTGCATCTGACACAGTGTCAACTTCTTAGCCCGCACAGCCCGGGACACCAGATCCCGTAACGCTGCCACCTTGGCAGCAGGCAGATGCGAGGTCATCGCGACCGAGTCCAACTCAATGCCCAGGAAGGCCAAACAAGGACAAGGGCCGTCTGTCTTGTCTGCAGCTAAAGGAATCCCAAATTCCACCGCCCTATCCTGGAAACACTGCAATAGCTGTGAACATGTCGTCGAAGACGCCTTCCCCATAAACAAGAAATTGTCCAGGTAGTGAACAAGTATAGCTATCCCGGCCCGTTCCGCTACCACCCAATGGACAAAGGAGCTGAAGACTTCGAAATAGGCACACACGATGGAACAACCCATAGGCAGGCACCTATCAAAATAGAATTCCTCCTGAAATCGAAAACCCAGTAATGGAAAACATTCAGGGTGGATCGGGAGAAGCCGGAAGGCAGACTCAATGTCCACCTTAGCCATCAAGGCTCCCACGCCACAACAACGAACCATGGCTACCGCCGCCTCAAAGGATACGTACCGCACCGAACAGGGATCCTGCTGGATGTGATCATTAACGGACATACACCCCGGGAAGGAAAGGTTGTGAATCAGCCGGAACTTACCCGGCTCCTTTTTCGGTACTACGGCCAAAGGGAAGAAAACCATGTCATCCATCGGAGGGACCGGGAAAGGACCCCCAATCCGCCCCAAAGCAATCTCGCTTTGCAACTTGGCCAGGAGCACGTGAGCCAATTTACGAACTGACGGACAATTATGACCTCCACCCACCCCCACCGGACCCGCAAAGGGAATAAAAAACCTTGTTCAAAACCTACCCACAACAAATTAGCAACCGCCACTTTCGGGTACCTACCCAGCCAGGACCGCATGAGCCACACTCGAAAAGTCACTTAGGAGGGTTCTTAGGAATGACTCCCCCCACCGATACGCTTTGGACACTTGGATGCAGGGTGTCCCTGTCCGCACCCGGAACATGCTTGCTGGAACTTGCAATCGGGAAAATTGCACGCCGGACGATTGTACTTCCAACACACATCGGGGAAGGCAACCCCTGCTCGACTACCGCCCCCGGAGGCGGCCCCAGACCGAAAGAACCGCACACCGGAGACACCAGCGGACCTACCCGTGTCCACTGATGAAGTAGACCCTGCCTTGGAACCCATCTGGGTCAACCACAACCCAACATCCCTGGTCCCCCAAGCCATGTGCTTATTTTCTTCCATTAAGTCGCGGAATCGCTCATCATAATTGAGCCACGACCATCCCTCATACACCTGACTGGCATCCAAAATGGCATCAGCATAAGCGAGTAACGGACCGTATTGGGCCGGATCACGATGCCCCACCACACTGGCCAGCTGAAGAAAGGAGTGGATCCAATTCAGCACGTTACGCGCCACCCGGCGATCCTATCACCCCATGCCGACTTTTCTTTACCTTCCTCCTCCCTCGGCGTCCCTCGAGCAGCGTGAAGATATCTATATATTTCCGCTGCCTGATCTTCCATTGGAGGGATCTTGCAACATCCTCCCACAGCTCCGATAAGCTGACGAGAGCAGGAGACCCCCTTTCCAGGACCTGGCCGGACGCCCCCCCTCCTTGAGTACCAACGCCCCGCACCAAAACATCGGAGGATGCTGACGAGGAAGAGGAAGAAGAAGCGGCAGAGCTGGAGCAGGATCGCTTCTTCTTGCGCCGGGACCGCACATGTTTCTTGGAAGCCACGGCACTAGCATCCGCGGGCGCCCCAACTACAGCTGGAGAAGCAGTGGCCACATCACTCACGTGACACCCACGCCAGACGCAGGCAACTCACCAATCGGACTGCTGGTACCACCGGATTCGATCGGAGCTGAAGCCTCGGAACCCGATGCACGCTGTCCACTGGTTGGACCACCCACGCCGACCGGTGCTCCCACAGGACTGGGCATGCTGGTGGCCGCAGAGATGGGATCATTGCGCCACTCCTTTTGTCGCAAAGGACCCGGCCCGTCATCCGTTCCATCCCCCGGAGGAATCTGCGGATACAGATCAGAAGCAGCAGCCACAGGCCCAGCCGACCCGGAACCACCTGGACTCACCCGTGGCACCTCAAAGAAGTAAGGACAACTCCGGGGACCATCACCCGAAGAGACCGGGGCCTGCATACCCCTCCAAGGGCCCAAACTGACGCCCCAAGGGGGAACTGAAGGAGCAGGGAACCACCCAGATGGACCGCCGTACCAAGACGGCGAAGGGCCCCCAAGCCACGTAAGGAAAAAGGGGCCATAAACATCCCCAGGACCCCCACCCTGTGGTGAGCCCCTGCTAGCGGACCACCAGTCAGCAGCTGGGCTCGTAGCCAGACTATGGCCCTGGGCCCCAAGGGAACCAGAGGGGGCCCGCCCAGAAGATCCAGCCGGAGGGTACCGGACACTGGCCCTGCCGCCATCTAACCCCGGAGCTGGATTTGCAACCGGAGCCCCAGAAGCCTCTACCCTGGGAAAACCGGAGGCTGTCCATCCAGGGGGGCTTGATCGCTGGCACTAGCCCCCTCCCCAACAGAAGAGCCCCCGACCAGGTCCTGCACGGGAACAAGCCCAGCACAGGGTCCAGGCACAGGGGAAGGCAGCGCAGCCTTATCCTCTGCGACTCTGCCTGTTACAGCACCGGACAGCTCCATGTGCACAAGCATTGCGAGGGGAAGAAGAAGGGGCGGGACCCGACAGAGGCTGAGCAGGCAAAATGGCCTTGCGAGAGCCCCCCTTACTGCTCGGCATTGCAGTCGCACCCCCCCCCACGCCCGGGAACGAGAGGCCCGCCCCTTAGCCACGCTCATGCCAGCACTCACCACCGAACCGACTGCCTCCGCCCTCAAATCGTCACTGTGGACATCAGGCACAGCACCCTCCATCACGTCCGACGCCATTGCCATGTCCTCAGACGCCATCCTGCTCACGATTCGCCGCCGACACGCTGCAACCGGATTCACCTCCACCGCACCGGCTCAAGAAAATCCTCCGGAATATGAAAAACAGACGCCCCCCCTTTTTCCGACAGAACCGCGATGCAGCACCAGATGCCCGGCCAAGAAGAGGGACTGACCAGAAGGTTTCAGTTAATCCCTCTACGGGCTCCTCCCCCCCCACCCCTCGGGAGCCAATCAGCTCCCTCCACGATGAGGTTCAAAGAACCACCCAATCCCGACGCAGCAGGACACACGGGGGCCCGGGTGACCATCCGGTCACCTAGAGGCTCCCCTCCCCCAGCAAGGCGCCAGCCAGGCTTGCATTAGCGAGCCTGGTGCCATATTGTCCTGGTCGGGCAGGCATGAAGCCTACCCGACCTCTCATTAAAGGCCTTGAAGGAGTAAATCTGAATTGGTTATTTACACTTTCAGATAATAGAAGGACTAGAAGTTAGCAACTAGCAAATTTAAAACAAATCAGAGAAAATTATATTTCACTCAATGAACAATTAAGCTCTTAAATGAATTGCCAGAGGATGTGGTTAAAGCAGTTAGATTAGCTGGGTTTAAAAAAAAGATTTGGATAAGTTCCTGGAGAAGTCCATAAACCACTCTTAATCATGTTAATTTAGGGAATAGCCACTGCTTATTACTGGCATTAGTAGCATGGGATCTTTTTAATGTTTGGGTATTGGTAATCTTGATTGGCCACTGTTGGAAACAGGATGCTGGGCTTGATGGACCCTCTATCTGACCCAGTTTGGCAACTTATGTTCTTATTTAGGGGAAAATGCTTGTCAAGGTTTTTGTTTACTGCAAGGAAATGTTTGGGGCTGTAGGGCCAGTGCAAGGGTATGAGATGCCCTGCGTAAGACTTCAGCCATGCATTTACTCCCTCTCCAGCCCCAGAAAATGTAACTTCCTCTATCTCCCAACCCCCCACCCTCCCCCAGCTCCTGGAGTGTTCTTGCCAATTCCCACAATCTCAAATATGGCTCTGGGAGCACAGGTGGCAGTATCAGCGCTGCCGTGAATTTGGAAATTAAGTTGGGTTATGGCGCTACTGAAAGCCTCTACAATGGGAGACAACCATATGAGCAAGGGTGGTAGAAGAAGCAACAGGGAGCTCGCTCCCACTGATACAGCAAGGCTTGGGCCTTAGCTTATGCCAGCCTGATCCAGTCCTGCTGCTGCTGTCACCCTAAAAACTGTAGAACTTTAGGCAACTACCTAGTACATCTAGTGCTTCCACTGTCCCAGACTGTGAGGCCAGCCCTGAAAATCTGCTTCCTAAAATTGCTCCCCCTTGGCACTCTATGAAGTTAAAAGTAGCAAATTTAAAACAAACTGGAGAAAATGATTTTTCAATGCACAATTAAGCTCTGGAATTCATTGTTAGAGCAACCCTGGAGGAAAGGAGGAGCAGGGGTGATATGATTCAGACTTTCAGATACTTAAAAAACTTTAATGATCCAAAGACAACGACAAACCTTTTCCGTAGGAAAAAAATCAGCAGAACCAGAGGTCACGAGCTGAGGCTCCGGGGAGGAAGACTAAGAACCTATGTCAGGAAGTATTTCTTCACGGAAAGGGTGGTGGATGCCTGGAATGCCCTTCCGGAGTGAAGAATATGTCTGATTAAGAATACCCAGACGCCTCTGCTGTACTAGCCTGTCAGAGGTGAATGAACTTTGAGAGACTTTCTGACTATCACAGATTCAAAGGATGCAGAAGATTTGGGAAACTTGTAAGCTCTGCAAAGCCTATAATTACAGGCCAGGAAGGCATCAATGACAACATTTGCTTTACAATGCAGAGAAACTGAGTCTTGGATGCAAGCTTTTATCTTGCAGATGCTGGTTTCAATGACCTGAAACCAATGTGAAAAGGAGATCTTGTGAGGTGATAGTTTTTAATTAAACCCTGGTGCCAAGAAATGGAATCCAAGCCTAGCTCTATTCAAGACCCAGACTGCGAGTTGTTTACATAAACAAAGAAGAACAAAAGAAGAAAAGAAGAATACAGTGCATCAAAGCCAGAATGATACAGGAACTTTTATCATAGGAGGATGGGATCAGGAAAGACTAGTAAATGAATGATTTTTACAATTGAATGGAGTATGACCTCACAAGCATTTCCTATACATGATAGATTGTCATGACAATAGCCTAAGGTATTTTTTGTAAGGAAGTCTTTGGCTAGTTACGTCATTCATTCTGGAAGCTTCGGGAAGGTTGTATTTTGATTATATAAGTCAGGGCAGGTCAGAGTTTCACTGAGATGCTAGTTGGTATAGATAGAGGGCATATTGCATCTCCCAGAACACTTGTCTTGGAATTTCGTATAAACAGCTGAATAAATTATATTTTTAAAATCTTTTTCTGAATCAAAGTGTTCTGATTTGCCCTGTCCGGTGTACACAAAATTATGTACATTTTGGCGACCACGAAGGGACATTAATAGCTGTTGTTATTATAATTATTAGCTGTAGTGCTACGTGTGGTGGACACACTTTGCACTAGGTTCTTGGGTATTTTATCCAAAGATATTGAGTTTCCCAGGTAAAGACTGGAGGGTATTCCCGGAGCATATTTGAGTTCAAGAAGAAGCTGGCTGGTTCCAGGTAAACATCAAAAGTAATTACTTTTCAAACAAGACGTTTGTAAGTATTCACATTTTATTATCTGTATTTTTTGCGTGTTTGTGTGCACATGTATAGTGATTGTATGTTTCATTTTATTCAGGTATTTTGTTTCAGTTAGGTATTTTGTTCTCTCTCCTTTCTGATTTTTTTTTCCCCTTAAGTCCTTGTGCCTGCCTTAAACTAGAAAAAAAAAAAAAAAGAAAAGGGAAATAAATCTTTATATTTTCTGATTGATTTCTGACAAATGGTCTAATGCTAACTCAAGCTTTCTGAGTTTAACATTATCGGAAGTTCAATTCTTTCCTATTTTCTGAAAATTGTATATTAAAATTTGTAGAATTTGGAACAGGAAAAGAAAAGGGGTATAAGCTATATATTTTTTGCACTGGTGTGGGTTAAGTAGATTGTGGTATAGGGTTGCCATCTAGTGGACAATATGAAAACTCCGTTAGAATCAGTTATTCAGGCTAATCCTCTTAATCGTAAGGACATTACAGACTTTCACTGTAAGTGGATGAAGCCATCTAAAGTATCATCTGATTTCATGTGGCCACCAACAGGCTCATTACAATCTTCTGTGCTGTTACAATTGCTTAAATATATTAGAGATTCCAAGAAAGGGAAATCGTTAGATAAGCATTTGCAGGTATTTGATTTATGGTATAGGCAGAGAGATTCAGTTACTACAGACACTGAGGGGACTCAGAAACCTCCAGCGTATGCACCTGAGAATCCCATGCTTCATGCTTCTAGTTATTCAGGATTATACCCAGCATTGCCACAGTTTAATTTAGGGCATTTTCCAGTATATACTATGCCTAAAGACTTAGGACCTGTTAATCCACAAGATGTAGCCCCAGGATATAAACCATTGCAGTTGGATCCTCTCCCAGTGACTCCATTATCAGTTATTGCTAATTCAGGAGAGGGTATGTCTGGGCAATCTAAGTTCCCCAGTGCTGGTGCTTCTGTTTTGCCAGAGGTGGTAGCTAAGCCAAAAATGGTTTCCCCAGCTTCTGCATTAGAGAAAGCACCGGTGGTAGTACAGCCAGTAGAGGGATATGTTCCTCCTCAGGTAGAATTACAGGACGGATGGCAGGAGATAACTTGCATTTTGAAGGGGTTAATGCATCCATCTAACACAGTGCAACCAGGTTTAACTGTAGATGAGTTACGAAAAAGGTTTGGAGAAGTGCTTACTCTTCCAACATCTGAGAGCATAGAATCAACAGGGGACAGTGCTATAAGTATGGCAGGAGTGGATAAAAGCGTAAGGGAAAAGGGTAAGATAAAATCAATTAAGATAGGAAATTATTTTCCTAAACAACAGCCACCCCGAAAATGTAAGACGCAGGGCTGTATAATTATACATGAAGGGAAAGATGAAGAGACAGCTTGTAGAGATGAAAAAGGGGATCTGGTTATGATAGTTCAGAGTGGGTGTAAACAGACACCAAAAGAAATAGTGGCTGAGAAAGAAGCTAGTAGATATTATGTGGATTTATGGGTGGATAGGTTATCTAGATGGACTGAGGACAGGAGGGGAGATATGTCTCCGTATCCAAAACAGGGTTCTTTATCTTCTAGAGATATGAATGTAGCTCGTCAGTGTATTAGAGGTCCTTATGGGGATCCTGAGTGGGATGATCAATATATGAATGATGGTTTAATGGTATGGGAGAAATATGAAAACCAAGCAGGGGCTGAAGCTGCACAGTATCCTCTGTTGTTAGGGAGACCTAATGAAAGGGGTCAGATTCTCCCTCGGTATACACCATGGCAATTTACTGATCTGACTAATTTAATCCTGCAATTGCCTCCGTTAACCAAGGGTGCAGGGGCATGGATTCGTGATTTTGAAAAATTAACTAGTGGATTGACATTAGCCATTGGAGATATAAAAGCATTATTAGCTAGAATGCCTGGAATTGATGTAGATGCATTGTTTAGACAGGCTAGAATGAGGGAAATTACATTAGCTAATTCAGATTATGATGGTAATCCTTTTAATCATTTTCGTCAGAATGTCTGGGAAGCTTTAAGGCAAAACTTCCCTACACAAAGAGATTTATCAACTCTTATGTCACGTGTATGGGATGGCGTAACTGATATTAGACTGCATGTGCAAACAATGCAGGAAGATTGGTTTAGGCAGATGGAACAGCCATTTGATCAGCTCGGAATGTTACCTCTGTTTTTCCAAGCTTTAAGGAAAACTTTACCAAAAAGTGTCCAACAAAAATTAGATCTTGTAGTCAGTTTAGACAGTAAATTATGGCCAGAAATGTTTCGTACTATCTGCCATTATGGGGATTTGTACATTAGGGAGAAAAATAAGGGCACGGCTGATTTGACTAAAATTCAAACTAAGTTATGCTCTCTTCAGATTGAACAGCTGAAAAAACAAAAAGAGGAAGAGACAAATAAGGTGATAGGGACAGAAGGAGTTAAAGTATGTTCAGATAAAGAAGTTGTGTCAGAAATACAACCGGGACAGGATGGGTGTAATGTAGGTTGCTCCCAGAATTTCCCACAGAATCATTCCCAGAATCAATTAATAGGTGCTGTGATTACAGCTAGAGGAAATAATATCCGTGGTAGAGGGATGTTGCGAGGCAGAAGAGGGATCGGTGGAAGAGGAATGTATGGGAGTCCATCACAAGGAGCTGGGTTTGGACCTGATAGAAGACCAGGTATAGATTGCTGGTTCTGTGGCAAATTTGGGCATTATGCATATGAATGTAGAGCCAATCCGGATAATAACAGTACTGGTAATAGAGGGAGACAAGGAGGATTCCCTCATTGGGATCCTGCAAATGAGATTCAGAGGTATAGAGCAGGAAATGGGTATAATCAATGACTTTTAGGGGTGGTGCAAATTAGGGCAGGAACAGCAGATCCCATGTTGACAATACATATAAATAAACAACCGTATACTTTTTTATTGGATTCAGGAGCAACCAAATCTGTGATTACCAGACTTCCTGAGGGAGTTGCATTGTCAGATGAAACAATCTGTACAATAGGATTTAATGGACAGGATAAGTTAGTACAGAGAACAGAAAAAACTAGTGTGCAGTTAGAAGGAAAAGAAGTGATGAGTCAGTTTTTGTATGCTCCAGAATGTCCAGTAAATTTACTAGGAAGGGATTTGTTACAAGCCTTAGAAATAGAACTCTCATTTGCACCAAAATCCTCAGCACTACATTTTGCAAGACAGTTTGTTAATATAACACACAGAAAGGACCAATTTCCTAATGTGCCTGAGACAGTGTGGGCAACTGAGAATGATCCGTATGGTAAAGTGAAGAGTATAGATTCTGTGGAAATACAATTAAAGGCAGGTTATACAGGACCTAAGCGTAGTCAGTATCCTTTATCTAGAGAAGCACAAGAAGGAATTAAACCAGAAATTGCATCTCTTTTGAAACATGGGATAATAGAGTCTAGTGGTTCACCATTTAATACCCCGTTGTTCCCAATTTTAAAACCTTCAGGGAAATGGAGATTAGTGCAAGATTTACGTGCACTTAATGAAATGGTAGTGGTAGAATATCCTAATGTTACGAATCCAGCTACTATTTTACAAACTGAGCCATTAGGAAAATGGTACACTGTTTTAGATTTGGCGAATGCATATTATTGTGTGCCTCTTGCTTGGCAAAGTAGGGAGTTAACTGCTTTCCAATATGATAAGCAGAGTTATCAGTGGGCGAGATTACCGCAAGGGTATGTAGAAAGTCCATCTATTTTTTCTAAAATTCTGTCTAAAGATCTTCAGGGAGTACGTACTCAACTACCAGTGGGTGTGTCGCTGATTCAGTATGTGGATGATTTATTATTATCAGCACCTACACGGTCTGCATGTATGACAGCAACTGAAATGCTTTTGCAGACATTAGCACAGGCAGGATATAAAGTAAATTCAGATAAAGCACAAATCTGTCAGTTACAAGTTTCATTTCTAGGATTGAATCTAGGAGTAGAGGGAAAGAGTATTGGTTGTGCACTGCATGAGCAAGTGTCAGAATTGGCAGTTCCGCAAACAGTGAAACAGTTAAGAGGTTTATTAGGTTTGTTAAACTTTTGTAGATTGTGGATTCCAGCTTTTAGTACCAAAAGTAAGTCATTGAGAAGACATCTTAAAGGTAGCCCAGCTAGTGAAGATAAATTGATTTTAACTGAACAAGATTTGGAAATATTGCAGGACTTAGTGCAGTCAGTATTAAATGCTCCTAGTTTGGCTCTGGTTGATTTAAAGTGTCCAGTTGATTTATGGGTCTATCAGGGTTTGAATGGTTGGACAGCAGCAGCATCTCAACATAATAACAGCACTCCCATCGCTTATTTTTCTGGCACTTTTGGAGTGGTAGAACAAGGATTTTCTGACTGTGAGCTAGGTATTGTTGCGTGTGCTGATGCTATAGGTAAATTGCAGTCACATGTGCCAGGTATTCCAATTATATTGCATACTTCTCATGCAGTTAAAACACTTATGGGAGATACTCATATTTCCTTTTCTGCTTCTAGGCTTGGGAAATATTCAGCTATATTATTGAATTCTACAGTGTTACATAGGACTATTACAAACGCATCTAAATTCAATTTTCTCCAAGATCTGCTAGAGGGAGCAGTTGTGTTGCCACACACCTGTGGAATCACGGCTTTGCCTTTACCTGATAAAGTTGTTCTATCTAATGAACCTCTAGTTGAAGGAAATTTTTGGTTTACAGATGGGTCGTGTACAAAAGCAAGTCCAGGGTTTGCTGCTATTCAATACAACTCGGATGATCAAGTTCTTAGATGTGAGCAGTTTTCATTACCAACAGAAGTGTCTGCGCAAGGAGCGGAGCTTTGTGCCGTTTTATGGGTATTATTATATTGTTTAGATGAGCCGGTGACTATCTTTACTGATTCACATTATATATTTTCATCTGTTAATGAACATTTGCGCAAATGGAATAGGAGAGGATTTATTTCAGCTTCTGGAGAACCTCTTTCACATGTGCAGTTATGGGAATTAATTTTATCACGTTTACAGGAAAGGGGAGAGAAAGGATTATTAACAGCTATTTGTTGGGTGAAAGCTCACCATGCTGTTGATACGTGGATCTATAGAGGAAATGCATTGGCAGATTATGCAGCACAAGAGGTTGCACAGACAGCTTGTCAGCCTGCAGTGAAGGAATTAGTGCAGACAAGAGCACAAAAAGATACAGGTTTAAGAACAGTCCAGCAATTACAGGAGTCAGCAACTAGTGATGAGAAAGCAAAATGGAAGGCAGCTGGGTGTACAGTTATTAAAAATTTAGGTTGGATTCATCCAGCAGGAACTTTGTGTTGTGCTTTGAATGTTTTAAATCTGATGTTACATGAAGCTCATTGGCCGTTACATAATAGTTCTAATACAATGTATTTGAATTTGTCTCAAAGTATATGGGCTCCAAATTTACAAAGCCTTTGTTCGCAATTTGTGACCAGATGTCCAATATGTGCTACTGCGAATCCCCGTAGAGGTGCAGTGACCCCTAGTGGACATATTCCAAAACCACAGGGACCTTATTTAGAATGGCATTGTGATTATACTGATATGATCCAATCCTGTTCTGGCTATCGATATTTACTGATGTGTGTATGTCCATACACTCAATGGCTGGAAGCCATGCCCTGTAAAGCAGAAACAGGTACTTGTATGGCAAAAGCTTTATTGACCCACATAATACCCAGATTTGGGGTACCAGTGACAATTGTGACAGATAATGGATCACATTTTAGAAATGAAATAATGCATGCAATAACATCAGATCTGAATATCAAATGCCGTCATGTATCTGTATATAGACCTACATCTAATGGTTTGGTAGAGAGAATGAATGGAATTCTTAAAACAAAGTTAAGACAACTGATGTTGGCTTATGAGCAAAATTGGCTCACAGCTTTACCTGCTGCACTGATGGCAATCAGAATGAGCCCAGTGAGATCTATAGGACTCACTCCTTTTGAGCTGTGTATGGGTAGAGCTATGAATTTACCTCAACAAGTTGAGTATCAGAAACATGCTAAGGTACCAGATAACCTGTTTGTTTTTCTTAAAAATTTGCAGGTTGCAAGTCAACAAATACAGGCTGCCAGAGCTAAGCAATCAAAAGTGTTAGAACCTTCGAGGGTGTATGCAGTAGGAGATCTAGTCTATCGCCGCAACTTTACCCACAGAACTTGGAAAGATCCGGTGTATACTGGACCATACAGAATAACAACATTAACTCCTACAGCGGCTTGTTTAGATGCTGACACTACTTTTACTCATTTAATTGATTTGAGATTGTGCCCCAGCACAGAAGCTACTTGATGAGACTTTATTTTTAAATCTGCTTTTGCAGCTTCATAGGCTTGAACTGACTTTATTTTATTTTAAAGGATTCTTAGGAGTATTTAAGGACTGTTTTGTTCTTTAAAGGACTAATCTATGACCAACGGAAGTATTATTTAGTAGCTGTGTATTTCAATTAGAAGGTTATTAAGCTAGCTAATTCTTATTTTTGTTTTCTTTATTAGTGATAGATTTTAGAAATCATGTATCTATTTGTTTTTTATTTACTCTGTTCTCTTCCTCACTCTTTTACTATTCTTTCCCCTGACCTTTTGCTTAATTTCTCTTTACCTACACATATACCTTTTTCTACCAATATGTGGTATCAATTGATGTATAAACATGCTATTACATCATACCCCAACACTCTTTGTATTGCGTGTTCTCAACATTTTCATACCACTAAAATGGCTGGTTTTGTTCTGACAATACCACTATCTCTTTCAAATGTTTCTTGCTACTATCATGCTCTTGCCTGTCCAGTTGTTGGAATGCAAGCACAAGTTTCTTCCCTTATTTCTTCTGTTACTTCTTGTTTTTATGGTAATCAGACTTTTGGACCTCCTTATTCTATTCCTCCTGCTGCTAATGCTAATCAATATACTAAATTTGGTTTTTCCCCTTCTACAATGCTTTCCTTGTGGAATGCATCTGTTATTAATGAGACTTCCCCTTTGTGTCCTCAGCATTTACTTCGTCAGCTTAGTTACCTTACTTATTCTTGTAGAGAGAAAGAAAAATGGACTATATGTGGAACTTCGGATACTCCTACATTATGTGTTTCTGCTATTCCTATACGACTTTCAATAACTTGTACTTTTACTCATTTTGCTTCTGTTATTAATACATGGCCACCTCCTTTTTCAGGCCCTTTGTTTCATACTGCGCTTACCCACTTTCCTTTTTGTTTTTCACAAAATGGTACTGGACCTTTTCTAGGTATTTCTTCTTGTGATACTGTCTATTATGCTATATATTTAGAATTTGGTTCACAGCCTCTCATGGATGTTTTCTGGCAGTGTGGTATTTCTGTCTATCAGTTTCTTCCCTTTCGATGGCGTGGTACTTGTGCTATGGTGACTTTAGCTGCCCCTGTATTTATTACACCTCTTTCTATATTTTCACCCTCTGCATTTTCTAAACGGGTACGTCGTTCTGCTTATTTTACTTCAACTGATGTCCCTGATGAATTTAAACTGTTTAGTAGAACTGAATTGTTTTTTGCTTCATGGCTGACACCTGGTGTTCAAGCTGCAGCAAATGCTAAGTGGATTCAGACTATTCGTTATCAGTTTATGCAGTTTGTTAATTTGACTACTGCAGGTCTTAATGCTATCAATACTGAGCTCAGAGCAACTGCAATTACTGCTCAGCAAAATAGGTTAGCTTTGGATTCTGTCCTTGCATCGCAAGGAGGGGTTTGTGTTATCATTGGTACTGCGTGTTGTACCTATATTCCTACAGCAACTTATGAACATAATATGTCCTATGTTTTCCAACACCTTCGAAATCTATCGCATGTTATGTATACACAAGGTGGTATAAATCCTGATACGGATTCATGGTTAGATTCTATATTTTCTTGGCTTCCTTCCATTGCTTGGTTACGTAAATTATTATTTTCTGTATTTGCTATTTTCTGTATACTGATTTTTGGCTGTTGTTGCTTCCAATGTTCTTTTTCACTGTTATCACTTATTCGTTCTCGTTCTTCCCTATTACACATACCTACTTCTATCCCTGGTTCTCAATATGAGACAGTTCTTCTTGCAGAGACGCATCTTTTATAAACAATGTAATATGATAGGTATTTTATTTTTTAATAATTTTTAGTTCTTGCTTTATCTTAGTTATATTAGTATATGATGCATTATTATATGATTTGTAGTATGCAGATTAATTTCTAATAGGAACAACTCACTCTCGTCATACTATTAGTTTAAGTATAGTATTTTCTTCTTATGCAATGCAAATTTTAAGTGTAAGACTATAATTATGACAGTATGATATGTGTATTTTAACTATAGAACTGGAGAATTATTCTTGTAATTCACTTTGAATGATGATGTTTAATTAACTAGTGAATGCTTGTGGGAGCATCCTTCATATTAATTGGTAATCTAGAGGGACATACACTTATGCACTACACCTGATAAATACCAAGGTTAGGGGTTAGGCTACACTTTTAAGTTCCTCTGTCATGGCTTAGCATCAAAGACTGATTGATGTGACACCTGTCCATTAAAGGTGTCCCATAGAGGGAAATGAAGAATATGTCTGATTAAGAATACCCAGACGCCTCTGCTGTACTAGCCTGTCAGAGGTGAATGAACTTTGAGAGACTTTCTGACTATCACAGATTCAAAGGATGCAGAAGATTTGGGAAACTTGTAAGCTCTGCAAAGCCTATAATTACAGGCCAGGAAGGCATCAATGACAACATTTGCTTTACAATGCAGAGAAACTGAGTCTTGGATGCAAGCTTTTATCTTGCAGATGCTGGTTTCAATGACCTGAAACCAATGTGAAAAGGAGATCTTGTGAGGTGATAGTTTTTAATTAAACCCTGGTGCCAAGAAATGGAATCCAAGCCTAGCTCTATTCAAGACCCAGACTGCGAGTTGTTTACATAAACAAAGAAGAACAAAAGAAGAAAAGAAGAATACAGTGCATCAAAGCCAGAATGATACAGGAACTTTTATCATAGGAGGATGGGATCAGGAAAGACTAGTAAATGAATGATTTTTACAATTGAATGGAGTATGACCTCACAAGCATTTCCTATACATGATAGATTGTCATGACAATAGCCTAAGGTATTTTTTGTAAGGAAGTCTTTGGCTAGTTACGTCATTCATTCTGGAAGCTTCGGGAAGGTTGTATTTTGATTATATAAGTCAGGGCAGGTCAGAGTTTCACTGAGATGCTAGTTGGTATAGATAGAGGGCATATTGCATCTCCCAGAACACTTGTCTTGGAATTTCGTATAAACAGCTGAATAAATTATATTTTTAAAATCTTTTTCTGAATCAAAGTGTTCTGATTTGCCCTGTCCGGTGTACACAAAATTATGTACAGGAGGAAGTGGTGAAGTCTAAAACTGTGAAGGAATTCAAAGGGGCATGGGATAAACACTGTGGATCCATCAAGTCTAGTGGGCGTAAATAAAGAGGAGGCAGCAAAACACTGCACAGAGCGGCAGTAGCCACAGAGGCATTCACGGAGCGGGATGCCAGTGGCCAGTGGTTGGTGTTCCGCCTTCACGGAGGGCTGCCATCTCCAAATAAAACTAAAACAAGAAACAAACAAACAAAGCAGGGGTGGGTAGGAGTATGGGGCAGGGGTGTGGCCTGCTTGTTGCGGCGGTTGCTACCCCCGTTTGAGCTGGATGTTCACTGGGATGCGGATACAGCGCTGCTCTCTGCATGGTGGAGGGGTGGAAGGGAGTTGGGGCCGGAGGGTGCTGGAAGCCAATAGTGATGGGTGGGAGGGAGAAAAAGGGTGGAGGGAGAAAAAGGGTGGGGAAAAAAAAAGGGAAAAAAAAAGGTGGAAAAAAATAAATAATAAATAAATAAATGGATTAACTGCGTGGCTTGCTGGGCAGACTGGATGGGCCGTTTGGTCTTCTTCTGCTGTCATTTCTATGTTTCTATGTAATTAGGGCACTTAGGGGTAGATTTTCAGACGAGCACGAACAGCCTACTTTTGTTTGCGCTCCAGGCGCAAACAAAAGTACGCTGGATTTTAGTAGATACGCGCGTAGTTGCGCGTATCGGCTAAAATCCTGGATCGGCGCGCGCAAGGCTATCGATTTCGTATAGCCTGCGCGTGCCGAGCCGCGCAGCCTACCCCCGTTCCCTCCTAGGCCGCTCCGAAATCGGAGCGGCCTAGAAGGGAACTTTCCTTTGCCCTCCCCTCACCTTCCCCTACCTAACCCACCCGCCCGGCCCTGTCTAAACCCCCATCCTACCTTTGTCGGGGGATTTACGCCTCCCAGAGGGAGGCGTAAATCCCCGCGCGCGAGCGGGACTCCTGCGCGCCGGGCCGCGACCTGGGGGCGGGTACGGAGGGTGCGGCCACGCCCCGGGCCGTAGCCACGCCCCCGTACCCGCCCCCAAAACGCTGCCGACACGCCCCCGAAACGCCGCGACGACTGGGCCCGCCCCCCCGACACGCCCCCCTCCGAGAACCCCGGGACTTACGCGAGTCCCGGGGCTCTGCGCGCGCCGGGAGGTCTGTGTAAAATAGGCCTCCCGGCGCGCAGGGCCCTGCTCGCGTAAATCCGCCCGGTTTTGGGCGGATTTACGCGAGCAGGGCTCTGAAAATCCGCCCCTTAGTGTACCTGGGTTTATAAAAAATTCGGAAGAATTCCTGGAGAAGTTCATTAACTGCTATTAATCAGGTTGACTTAGGGAATAGTCACTGCTATTACTGGCAATAGTAGCATGGGATCTATTTTATGTTTGGGTACTTGCCACGTACTTGTTGTAACCTGGTGGAAACAGGATGCTGGGCGTGATGGACCCTTGGTCTGACTCGTTATGGCATCTTTCTTATGTTCTTATGAAGTGGAGGAATGAGAGAGTGAACAGTGTGAGCTGAGTTTTTTTTTCACACGAATAAAGAGTAAATAGTGGCTGCAGGGAAGGGGCAAGGAAAGGTCATGCTGTATTTTATTTAAAAAGCACAATGTGGTGATGCGATCATTTTACTGAGTTACTAGGTTAGGTTAATGCATTTTTGAAGATTATATTTTTTTCTTTCCCTTCAAGATTTCTCCAGGTGTAGTTTTTTTTTGCAGTACATTTTGCATTTCTTTTAATGAGACAATTTCTAATTTCTTTATGTATATTTTCTTTGGCATAAATATTCCTCCGACACACCTAGAGGAGGGGGAGGGAGATTCCTCCTAGCTCACCTGCAAACATTATGGCCCCACAGTAGTGCATACATTGTTGGCAGATTGGGAAATTTCACACTCAGCTGGGCGATTTCTTTTCCATTCTGTAGGAAAAAAACCACATTTGTGCGGTTGCGTTAGATCTGGGATGGCCACCTGACTGCCAGCAACCCTCAAGTTTGCCGCTTTTTCCTTTGCTGCACAGTCCCTCCAGCAGTCGCAGAATGATGACTCATCGGCAGTAGCAGCTCCACCAGCAGTCGCAGATTGATGACTCATCAGCAGCAGCAGTTCCACCAGCAGTCGCAGAATGATGATTCTTAAGCAACTGCAATAATGCTCAGTCCTACAGAAGGGTTGCAAACCTCGCTTATTTCCCACGTGATTGGGCTTTTTTCCAGTCATTCGCGGGCTTTGTTTTGATTCGCGGGTTGCTTGTAATTGGGCGTTTTTTCCTGCCAATCGCGTTTTTGTTTGGGCTTGGTGGGCGGGTCCTGTGCTCTGATGTTTGCAGTGATTGGCTGCTGCTGCCGGTGAGGCCTGTCCATAGCAGGCGCACCCTAACCTATTGCAGCATTAAGCTAACCAGAGCCAGCAATCCCAGGAGCGCGTGGGCAGACCCGGCCTGGCATTGCAGGAAGCAACAAGCGTCGTGGGTGACCAAGAAGCTTCTGTGCAGCTGCAGCCCTGAATGCTGAAAGGTGTGGAGCACTCAGCTGCCTACAACCAGGGATCAGGAGGCGAGGATGAGTGTGGGGGGATTGAGGACGGGTTTGTAGGGAGTGGGGAGGGGAAAATGAGGGTTTAGGGGCCAGAGATGTGCTCGGAGGGGGGAATCTGTATGTGGGGGGGGGGGCAGAGATGTGCTCGGAGGGGGGAATCTGTGTGTGTGTGGGGGGGGCCGAGATGCGCTCGGAGGGGGGAATCTGTGTGGGGGCAGGGATGCGCTCGGAGGGGGGAATCTGTGTGTGGGGGCAGGGATGCGCTCGGAGGGGGGAATCGGTCGGTCGGTGGGTGGGTGTGTGGGGGGGGTCAGGGATGCGCTCGGAGGGGGGAATCGGTGGGTGGGTGTGTGTAGGGGGGGCCAGAGATGCGCTCGGAGGGGGGAATCGGTGGGTGTGTGGGGGGCCAGAGATGTGCTCGGAGGGGTTATTTGTGTATGGGGCTGGTGTTTTTTTAATTTGTCCTACACCACTTTTAATTTCATGTAATTTTTTTCTCATTTCTTCTCCCTGCAGCAGATCCCCTTTGTAAGAAAGCCTGTCCATACCTACTGTTTCTGTCATTGGCTGCTGCGCTACTAAATGGATTTGATCTACTATAGCTAAAGTAAGGACCTAAAAGATCCTGCTAAGTGTGGGAAGAGGAATGTGAACTAAAAGCATGGATTCAGTCTGTCAGCAATGAGAGTAAGGCTGTGTGCACATTTTGTAAGTGTGACATTCGTGCACATCATGCAGACCTTTTGCAACATGCAAGAAGTTAAGCTTTCTTTGCCATCTATTCGACTCACAAACATTGGTGTTGCAGTTTCATGTGTTTTGGGCTTGGTTTTTTTTTTTTGGAAAAAAGTGCTTGTTCTTTCATGAAAACCTGGCAACCCTAAGCGGTGTCTTTCCAACCCGTTCTTTTCTGCTGTCCCTGTGACGTTTTCTAGCAAGCAGCGGGACTGACTGTAAAGGGCTCCAGGTGGGGGCTCTGCACTGGGAGCGTGGAAAGGAAATCAAGGTGGTGATCAGGTCTTTAAGTTGCAATCTCTGGGGCCGATGCAATGCAGTGAGCTCAGCCGAGTGCATTGTTTAACCTGCTGTGGGACAAACAGGCGCTAATCCACCCCCTAATGCAATAGGGGGATTAGTGCCTATTTAACGTGCCTAGGACACGAAGTGAATGAGTTAGCGCTCATCACATGCAAATGCACTCATTCACTCCAAATGCAAAAAGATAAATTGAAAAGGAGGGAAAAGCAGAAAAAACTGCTTTTCTGTACTTCTTTTTTTAAAGTAAATAAAATAACTCAGCAGACAGGCGAGTTATGAAGATGGGCACCGTCAGTTTTTATATCCGGCCGTCTGCCAGTAAACAGTCTGTGGCCGTTTTCATTACTGGCAGACAGGGCAGCGCTGCGGGTCGCGCTAGGAAGGAGGTGCTAAGGTCACGCAAACGACTCTAGCTCCTCCTTCCTGCGTGACCCCCCCCCCCAAAATTTAAATATTGCATGGTGCCCCCCCCTGTGTGTGTTAAGAAAGCGGGTGCTGAAAAGTCAGCGCCTCCTTTCTGGGAAGATTTTTGCTTCGGCCCCTATGTATGCAGCCATTCTTATGAGCTGCTCTGATTGCTGCCCTTAGGATTCACAATAATTTGACTTTCAGAAACTTGAGCATTAAAATGTTAGGATTTAGGGGTCAAAGCTTGAATGGGGGGAGCACTAAGCACCACCCCGTAAAGAGAGTAGAGGGGAGTTAGCCTGCAAGAGACTCCTCAAAGCTCACAATTTTACTTGCACACAGAAACCTGAGATTTATCTTTCGTGCTCTCTGTAACCTGTAATTTTACTTTACTATTGTTTTATAATTTGTATTATGGTTTTTTTTTTCAATTTGCTATTCCCTTATCCTGTATTTGCTGAGGCTCTGTCTGTATATTCCATGTGGGACTGAGGTGAGGGATTCTGCTAGTGTTTAGTTTTTGTGTAAGATTTGTATCAGTTCAGCTTGTTTTGTTTTCCAGCAGGGAACAGATTTTTATTTATTTAAGAACATTTCTAATTCACATATTACAAAAAGTTCATTATTTAGCTGCCTTAGGGCAAGTTACCTCATTTCCAGTTTTGTTGTTTCATAGATAGGATGTTGCTGTGTGAGTTTTGGGAGTTGGCGCTGTTTAAATGTGATGGGTTTGATACAAAGGTGCTGAGTGTTTTCTGCAGGTTTTTCTATTAATTCACAAAGTGCTCGGTACAGGAGGGAATTAACTCTCCAGATTCTCTCTTTCTCTAATCCACAGCCCGACCTGTCTCTGCCGACTACATCGAATAGAAAGGGAAAGTCTAAATCTCGCCCGTCTCCCATGGATGGTTTTATGGGTTCTGGGACTTCAGTGGAGCCCAGGAAGGGGGTTCTGCCTTCTCCAGAGCCAGATCCCTCCTCGGTGCAGCCTCTGGCAGAGCCTCCGGGATCAGAGGAGGGGGCAGGGCTGGCTCTGGATCCACTGCAGCCCAGGACTTGGGACTCTCTGTGGATGGTTGTGGAGCGGCCGGAAGCAACAATGAGCAGCAAGTTGGAAAGGATTGAAGGGGAAATCTCCTCAGTGACCCAGGAGAAGAAAATCTCTGCTCATGCTAAGCGGCTGCAGGCACCGGAGAGCAAGGTGGGAAATTTACTCATTAATTCTCCTGGGTCCATTCAGGATAAAGTTTGTTAGAAGAAAAATTAAGAATTTGGAAAATGTTGCCAAAAGAGAAATATTTTAGAATTATCAACTTTCTCAAGAGAGAATATTTCACCAGGGGAGATGATGATTAATTATTTAGGGGAGGCTTTGCAAATATCTAAGGAATCTCTTCTTCTAATTAACCACATTTCTTTTCTAGTGAAAATTAAATGTATAAAGATCTTCTGTCTCTTGTTGCTGATCCACAAATTTCAAGGAAGAAGTTGAACCCCAAAAGTAATTTTCTAAACCTTGGTCACTTTTAGTCTTCAATTCTCAGCCAGGCTCCCCCGCTTTATTTATTTTGTTTATATTATATTATATACCGTTATTCTGATAACAATCATAACAGTTCACAGTATAAATATAAATAAAATCAATTACAAATTATAAATGATTATAAACAAAACATTAAATTCAATATAAATATTACAGCATAAATAGTAAAAACATAATAAACTAAAATGAACAACAAAGTCAATTTAAAAAATAAATTTCCTAGTGTGGACCCAGGACAATGGGTTACGTGCTCCCCTGCTAGCAGATGGAGGCTGAGTCAGATTTCAAAGCTGACGTCACCCTAGATACCCCCTGCAGTGACCTCGGCCATCCAGTATCGCTCTGTCTCCTAGCAGATATAGAGGTGCTAACCCATTACCAGCTGGAAAAAGAATGAGCCCCGCTCTCCTGTGGTGATACCTGAAGGTCCCTCTCCCAGTTGAGAATTCCTGAGGTGATTTCCGAGATTTCTTGGAGATGGACCTTGGTCCGGTAGCCGGTTCCTGGCGTGGACTTTGCTGCTGAAGCAGCTGAAAGGCAGCGGGTGCAGGAAGCCGAGCGTGGTGGTGAAGGCCTAAGCCCTCTACCCCTGCAGCCGGAGGCAGTCTCTGTACTCAGCTGGTATGCACTGAGCTCGGGAAAGTAGAGGAGAACTCCTCTGTGTTAAGATTAGTTCGTGTGTGGGCCCTGGGCCGAGGTGAGAGATGATACCGCCCACAGGGAGGAGCCCCGTGAGCCTCACTGTCGGGAGGCGAGGTCACATTGAAGTCAGACACAGTATCGGGCTAGAGTCTTTATTAAAGAGAGAGGGTGACACAACCCGCGGAGTGGGGGGTGTCAGAGAGAAGGTCTCAGATCCAGAGACACTGGGTCCATGGATAGGAGAATACCCCAAGTGGATATCTCCGTAGTGTAGATGATGATCTGTAGAGCCAGGTACACTGATGATGTTTTCAGTAGAGATGGTAGTGGCCTGCGGAGCGGGGTGCACCTGAAGAAGGTCCTCAGCTGAGTTGGTAATGGTCCGCGAAGCGGGGTACACCGGAGAGGGTCCTCAGTAGTGCTGATAGCGGTCCGCAGAGCAGGACGCGCTGATGAGGCCCTTTAATAGAGGTGGTAAGGCCCGCGGACCGGGCTACTCATGCTGAAGATCCTCAGTAGAGATGATAGTGATCCGCTGAGCAGGGAACACCGGTGAGGTCCTCAGTAGGGATGGTGGTGGTCCGCGAAGTGGAATACATGAGAGGAATCCTCGGTAGCACAGGTAGTAGTCCGCGGAGCGGGGTACTCACGGAAGCGTGGCTTAAGGTTCCAGGGAAGCCCCGGGGAATGGGGCAGGCAGAAGTCCCAAGCGAAAGACCCTCCGAGGAGCGGATAGCCAAGACGAGGAGAGGGCCCCCGAGGAGCGGGTACCCCAAGACGTCTATGCCTGGAAGCAAGAACTGGAATGCAGGTTCTCTGAAACGAGGTAGATTTAGCAAGAAGGGTTCTCTTTGCTAAGTCATCGGTAGGCAGGGCCAGCTGGCTTAAATGTCCTGGGTGACTGACATCATCCGGAGGGGGCGCCCCTGAGGTTCCCCCCCATGACGGCTTTAAGACTGGCCTGTGCACGCGCCTAGGGACCTCCGACAAGATGGTGGTCGGCCGCGTCTGTGCTGCCCCGGGAGGCTTGGAAGTGGTAGCAGGCCGTCGGCAGCTGGCAGAGGCTGCCAGTCTACCCCATGGAGTCAGAAAAGTGAAGAGAGAGGTGAGCAAGAGTGGTTGCAGCTGTCTCCGACCGACGGGCGTAACACTCTAATTCCCTGTACGTACCTGGATCAGTCCAGACAGTGGGTGATATCCCCCGTCCAGCAGATGGAGTCAGAACAGAGTTTGAGCGCGTCAGCATATAGAGTAGTGCACCCTCTGCTGGAGCTCAGTATTCTTCTGACTCCAGCAGATGGAGTCAGAACAGAGTTTGAGCGCGTCAGCATATAGAGTAGTGCACCCTCTGCTGGAGCTCAGTATTCTTCTGACTCCAGCAGATGCGAGTGGGGGGATCCACTAGCTCCCCCAGATTGACAGGGTTTCTTCATTTTTGGTTATTTCTTTCTTTTTCTCCACAGTATTTCCCTGTCTTATGTTTCTCTTCATTTTGGATCCTTAAAATTAAAAAAAAAAAAAAAGACTTTTCAATTTTTGAGGAGGCGTGTGTCTGTGGCTCTGCCTTCTCTATTCTGTACTCCTTTCCTCTTCCGTTGGGGTAAGTGGAAGTTTTTTGAGTTTCTTTCTCCACAGGTTTGCTTCTTTTTGGTGGTGCCCCGTGGATGCCGGTGGTTCCGGCCGCTCCACGCGTCGTTTGTGGGTCCCGCGGTTCGCAAGCTCCGCCCGCGGGTGTGTGCTCAACTGAAACGGGGGTTTTCCCCCGCAGTTCCTGGACCCCTCCGGCGGGTTGTTAGGGCCATTCCAGGCCCCCCCCCGCGGCACTAGCTCGTTTTTGGCCCCCCCCCCCCCCCCCCCCCCCCCCCGAGGCTTTTTTCCCGGTGCTGACATGCCACGGTCCTCGAGGTGTGAGGCCTGCGGCGAACCGAGGAATCAATTTCTGAGGGAGGGGCTTTGTGAGCGGTGCTTCCCCGACGGGGAAGGCACCCTGCAGTCCTCCGGTGCGATTTCGGACCTGCCTCCTCCTCAGCCCGGGCGGCGCGGGCCGGCCACGACGCCGCCTTTGGCGGGAACGGCGGCCATTTTAGGGGGACAGTGTGAGACGGACTCGCTCCGAGATGCAGACAGGATTGGTTGCACTGGCTCTCAACAGGCTTTGCCCCCGGCGAGGGGTTTGCCCGACCAGGGCTCCCAGGACGGTCCCCCCCCAGGGATTCCAATCAGCTCCCCGTTTTTCTCACCTGATTTTATTCTGGCAATGCACATGGCTTATTTGCAGGGTATGGGAGCGCAGGCGCCGAATCCCCTGGGGGCCCCTCCCCCCAAGGTTCCTAAACTTGCTGTTGGTCTCTCACCGCCTCGCCCGTTACGCCTGGATCCCTGCCGGGTCCCTCTCCCGTACCACCCCGGCGTACCACGGGGGCGGCTTCCCCTGTGAGAGACGACTCCCCGGAACCCCGGGAGGCGCATCCGGATGGACATACGGAGGGGGACGACCCTCGAGCCCTACGGATTTTTCAAAAAGAAGAGCTGGATGAACTCATCTACCATATTATTCAGGAGCTGGACCTCGACCCACCTCCAGATCCGCCGTTGCCACCTCTTCTCGCAAAGGGGATCCAGTACTTGCCGCCCTCCGTTCTAGGGCAAGGGCTTTCCCTATCCATGAGTCCTTCCTACAGCTTCTCACCAGGGAGTGGGACACTCCCGAGGCGTCCTTGAAGGTCACACGCGCCATGGAAAAGCTATACCCGCTCCCTGAGCATTTTTTGGATCTTATCAAGGTGCCCAAGGTGGATTCAGCGGTGTCGGCAGTGACCAAGAGGACGACCATCCCAGTTACGGGTGGAACGGCCCTGCGGGATACGCAGGACCGTAAACTAGAAACCTTCCTCAAGAGGGTCTTCGAAGTCTCCGCCCTAGGTATGCGGGCCGTGATGTGCAGTTCGCTCGCGCAAAGGGCCAGCTTACTCTGGGTACAGCAGCTTCTCACCTCTCAGGAGTTGCCCCCCGAAGAGGCCGCCCAGGCGGACCGTCTGGAATCTGCCATAGCATACGGGGCGGACGCCTTGTATGATCTCTTTCGTGTAATAGCGCAGTCCATGGTTTCGGTTGTAGCAGCCAGACAGCTCTTGTGGCTTCGCAGCTGGGCGGCGGATGCTTCCTCCAAGTCGAGCCTTGGCTCCCTCCCCTTTAGGGGGAAGTTTTTATTTGGAGAGGACCTGGATCAGATCATCAAGTCACTGGGGGAAAATTCGGTGCATCGGCTGCTGGAGGATAGACAGCGTTCCTTCAGGTCATTTTCTTCCGGTAGAATCAGAGCCAGGGCACAGCGACGTTATAGGTCTTACCGGCAGTCCGGTTCCCGGACACAGCCGACAAGATCCCAGCCTTGGTCTCGTTCCTTTCGTGGGCGGAGGCCCGCGAGAGAGGGTCCAGGGCAGGGAAATCCGCCCACAAAGTCCTCCCAATGATGCCAAAGGAGCCCACTTCTCACCTCCCTGGATCGGAGGCCGCCTCATGGACTTCTACGAGGAGTGGGCAGTTATCTCCACGGACCAGTGGGTGCTGGACACCATAAGAGACGGTTACGCCTTGGAGTTTGTCCACCCCCCAAGGGACCCGTTCATCTTCTCCCCCTGCGGTTCGGATCTCAAGAGGATAGCGGTTCAACAAACACTAGACCGACTGCAGGAAATAGGGGCCATCGTTCCCGTCTCCTTCGAGGTGGGCTTGGGCCACTATTCTATTTACTTCATCGTTCCCAAAAAGGATGGTTCCTTTCGGCCCATCCTGGACTTGAAGGAGGTAAACAAGGCCCTCGGGGTCAGCCGGTTCCGCATGGAGACTCTTCGATCAGTGATTGCCGCAGTGCACAAGGAAGAATTCCTCGCTTCACTGGATCTCTCGGAAGCATACTTGCACATTCCCATCCTGCCGGCTCACCGGTGGTATCTTCAAGATTCTCGGTCAATACTTTCAGTTCAAGATGCTTCCCTTCGGTTTGGCGACCGCACCTCGGACCTTCACAAAGATCATGGTAGTGGTGGCGGCGGCCCTCCGCAAGGAGGGTATCCTAGTACATCCGTACCTAGACGACTGGCTGATTCGAGCGAAGTCCTTCTCACATGGTCAGACCTCAGTGGCCAGAGTAGTACAATTCCTATGCTCTCTGGGCTGGGTGGTGAACCTTCCAAAGAGTTCCCTTGTGCCCTCGCAACACCTGGATTTCTTAGGAGCGAGCTTCGATACCCGGCGTGGTATGGTGTTCCTGCGCCAGGACAAGGCGCAAGCCCTGAAAGAGCACGTGTCTCGGTTTTCGGCTTTGGAAGAACCAACCGCCTGGAATTATCTACAGCTTCTGGGAGTAATGGCCTCCACCATCGACATGGTACCCTGGGCGTTTGCACACCTGCGTCCACTGCAGGCGTCCCTGCTATCCAGTTGGAAACCAGTCTCCCAGGAGTATCAGGTGTTCCTGCCGCTTCCACCATTAGCCAGGAAAAGCCTGGATTGGTGGCTTGTCCCCTCGCATCTGGCTTGGGGAGTCTCTCTCGAGGTTCCCAATTGGGTGGTGGTGACCACCGATGCCAGCCTCACGGGATGGGGCGCCGTCTGCGAAAGAAGCGCCACGCAGGGGACTTGGACACCAGAGGAGGCAAAGTGGCCAATCAATCGCCTGGAAACGAGAGCCGTGCGTTTCGCTCTCCAGCGTTTTCTTCCCCTGGTGCGACACAGAGAGGTGAGGATCCTCTCGGACAACGCCACCACCGTGGCCTACATCAATCGTCAAGGGGGGACAAGAAGCAAGCATGTCTCCCTCGAGTCAACTCCCCTGATGGAGTGGGCGGAGAGCAATCTCGTCCGGATAGCGGCCTCTCACATCGCCGGGGTGGACAACGTTCAGGCGGACTTCCTGAGTCGTCAACAGCTAGACCCCGGCGAGTGGGCTCTCTCCGAGGCAATGCATCTCATCGTCCGTCGTTGGGGGACTCCACGCCTCGATCTAATGGTGACCTTTCTCAACGCCAAGGCTCCACGCTTCTTCAGCCGCAGAAGAGAGCGCGGGGGGGGGGGTGGATGCCCTCGCCTTTCCGTGGCCGTCTGATCAACTGCTCTGTGTTTCCTCCTTGGCCTCTGGTCGGCAAGGTTCTCCGCAGGTTGGAACATCATCGAGGGACTGTAATTCTCGTCACCCCGGAATGGCCCCGTCTGCCATGGTTCGCAGATCTACTTCAGATGTCGGTGGACCGCCCACTTCGCCTGTCCCATCTTCCTCATCTTCTGCGTCGGGGGCCGGTATTTTTCGAGCAGGCAGAACTCTTCTGTCTTGCGACCTGGCTTTTGAACTGCGCCGTCTCCGCCACAGAGGCTACCCGGAGACAGTGATCTCAACGATGCTTCGTTCCCGCAAGCCTTCGACCTCCGTCGCTTACGTTCGAGTTTGGAAGGTCTTTGAAGCCTGGTGCTCCGACCGCGGGGTCCAAACCATGGAGGCGACTGTCCCGCTGATCCTTCATTTCCTACAGGATGGTCTGGATAAGGGTCTCGCCTATAATTCGCTCCGGGTTCAGGTGGCGGCCTTGAATGTCTTGGTACAGAAGGACTGCTCTCTACCCCTTCAGCCGGATATCGCACGTTTTCTGAAGGGTGCCAAACACCTACGGCCACCGGTCAGGGATCCTTTCCCTTCTTGGAGCCTCAACTTGGTGCTGCGAACGCTGTCGGGCCCTCCTTTTGAACCCCTGAGGGGGTCCTCCCTCAAGGACCTGACCCTCAAGACGGTTTTCCTGGTAGCCATCTCTTCTGCTCGCCGGATCTCAGAGCTCCAAGCCTTGTCCTGCCGGGACCCTTATCTGCGTTTCTCCGACTCCGGGGTTTCCCTTCGTACGGTGCCATCCTTCCTACCAAAGGTGGTCTCGGCCTTCCACGTCAATCAAACGGTGGAGCTTCCAGCGTTCGCTCCAAAGGAACCCCGGTCTCTCCGGCTCCTGGACATCAGCGTGTGCTGCTCCGTTACCTGGAGGTTACCAATGACTTCCGGGTATCCGATCATTTGTTTGTCCTCTGGTCAGGACCGAGGAGAGGTTCTCAGGCATCCAAGACGACTATTGCGCGCTGGATAAAGGACGCCATCTCATCGGCTTACATTGCGGCGGGGCAGGTGCCGCCTCGCAGCATGTCGGCTCATTCCACGCGATCCCAAGCGGCGTCCTGGGCGGAATCTCGCTCCATTTCCTCCCAGGAAATCTGCCGTGCGGCGACGTGGAAGTCGTTGCACACTTTTTCCAGACATTACAGACTACACCTGGTGCCTCAGTACACGGGTTCTTTTGGCGATCAAGTTCTCCGAGCAGGTTTCTCAGGACCCCACCCGGTTTAGGGAAGCTTGGGTACATCCCACTGTCTGGACTGATCCAGGTACGTACAGGGAAAAGAAAATTATTCCTTACCTGATAATTTTCGTTCCTGTAGTACCATGGATCAGTCCAGACACCCACCACTAGGGGTTTCATTAGGACCTGCTCGGATTCTTCCAGGTAACTTTCATTCTGTTTTGTCTCTGATTATTAATACTGTTCACAGCTCCTCACAAGTTGACTGTTGGTGGTCCCGTTGATCGTTTGTTTACTTATATCTTTCTCTGTTCCTTTTTGGGGACAGATCTGGATCCAAAATGTTGTGTTTTTGCTTTTGGGCTTTGCTATGCGTAATACTGAGCTCCAGCAGAGGGTGCACTACTCTATATGCTGACGCTCTCAAACTCTGTTCTGACTCCATCTGCTGGACGGGGGATATAACCCACTGTCTGGACTGATCCATGGTACTACAGGAACGAAAATTAGCAGGTAAGGAATAATTTTCTTTTCAGAGACATGGAAGGGCTCCGGTAAGTCTTTCCTCCGGTCTCCTTGCTCGGTGCGCCGAACTGACGACATTCCCGATCCGGTAGGGGCAAGGAAAGGAGGTTTCCGAGCGGGTTCAGCGGCCCCCTGATGGGCCAGGCACCACTTCAGGCTCAGTGGGCACTTCACGTGGCAGGCCGCGGCGGCGCCATCTTGTGTGCGGTTTGGTGCGGTGCACTTCCCCTCCTTGACCGTTAGTACGTGCGGTGCGGGCTGGCCCTGTTGTGCGCCTGACCCCACCCCTTAATGAGTGCGCATCTCTGCACATAACCGCGCGCATAAGCACCCTCATACATTCGTGCACAACTGGATGCTTATCTTACGCTCTTCAGGGTGTATTTGTGCGTACGCGAGTCCGTGCTAGCTGATTGAACACACAAGTTACAGTGAACTATGGCTCCAGCAACAAAGAAGCACAAGCGCCACTCTCTGCTGCCTGCCATATTAGGGCTGCGCAGCCTGACCTGGAATCCTTCCTGTGTCAGCTCTGTGAGGAAGCCCAGGGAGGGCTGGACTCTCAGAACTTCTCCCAGTCGGAGGATGGGTCAGCCATGACCTTATCTGTTAGCACCCGGATCTGAGCAATCCTGGGGCTGCGTCCTCCTTGGGAGAGGGCAGTTCAGGGGTGCTTACCCCAGTTCCTCCTGGGCTAGGCATGGACCCAGCAACCTTTTCCTGGATGGAATTCTTTCAGGGCCTTCAAACCTTTGTTCAGGCGCAGTCAGATGCTGCCCCAGCTGGGAAGGCCTCGTCCTCCCAGCCCTATCAGCAGGCTTACCAAGGGTAACCCTGACAGGGATCCAGACCCCACGGACACGGAAAACTGCCGCCTCCTCCAGCACTTAAACATTAGTAGGCTTTTACTATGGTATCTGGAACTTTCAGAACTGATGCGCAAGACAGACCATTGTTTGTTCTTCACGGTGAAAGGAAACTAGGCAAAGCGACTTCACGAGGAACCATAGCTTGCTGGATCAAGGAAGTGATCATGGGAGCTTATGTAGAAGCAGGGAAGCTGATACCCCTTCAGGTTAAAGCTCATTCCACTAGGGCCCAGGCCGTATCCTGGGTGGAAGCTAAGCTGCTGTCTCCCATTGACATCTGTCTAGCAGCGTCGTGGTCCTCCTTGCACACCTCCAGGTTCTATCGTTTGGATGTCCAGGCCCGAAAGGATGCGGCCTTTGCGAGGGCAGTGCTAACCAGACCATGGGCAGCTTCTTGCCCTGTTCAGGAGTAGCTTTTGTACATCCCATTGGTCCTGAGTCCATCTGGCTACACACTAGGAAATGGAGAAATTACTTACCTGATAATTTAGTTTTCCTTGGTGTAGAGATGGACTCAGCATCCCACCCTCGGCTGCCCATGATAAGTGCCATGGAATCGCCCATGAGGTGAATCTCGATTCCATGAGGTTACGGGTAAGCTGTTGCCCTGTCCCTAGATCAGGACATTTATAATATTGCTGGGATTCAGCGTTTATGTTTGGTTGAGTACAGTTATGGTCACCAGTTTCTTTTTTGTTTAAACATTTTTTATTGATAAGTATCTAATGGGTTCATAACAACCTCATCACATAAGTCATATGAATTACAATACAATGGTTACTGAAGAACAAACAACCATACATAAAACCATTTGTATAAGAATGATGAACCATCCATAGATAAAGCAATCTTTCTAACAATTAGTAAATCTTCCCCAATCCCCACCCTCCCACCTTAGCAACTGGGTTCATACATTATAATGGGAAGAAGAGAAAAGGGAAAGAATATATATCTGCACCATCATGGAAGAGGTCTGCACAAGGGCAGACTACCTGTGTTGTAATTTGACAATGATAATCATACATGCCTATGTCCTTTATAGAAGGAGATAGGCATATACTGGCTAGTTATTCCACCTGTTGTGTTTCCAACCATGTAAGGTAGGGATCCCATACCTTATGAAAAGCAGTTAAGCGATCTTGGTGGACTGCTGTGAACCGGCCTAGCAGATAGTATGTAAATATTCTGTGTTGTATTTTCGCCAAGTTGGGTGTATAGGCTTTAGTCCAATGTGCCGCTATCTCTGTGCGGGCTGCGATAAAGACTTGCAATGCAAATTTTTGTGCCTCATTATTCATACTCTGAATAGGAGCTCCCAAGAGCACATGCCACGGTTTAAACTCCACAGTGGTTTGAAGAATTTGGGATATCCAATTGGCAATCATTGCCCAAAAACTAGAAATCTTGGGACAGAGCCACCAAAGATGATATGTACCAACCTCCCCACAGTCCCTCCAACAGTGTTGGGATACAGCCGGCCTGAATTTATGGAGAGTAACTAGGGTGTAGTGACAACGATATAATAATTTGTAGCAATTTTCCTGTAACCCAGTAGATATAGAACATTTACCAGCTTTTAAGTAAATTAAGTCCCAGTCCTCATCGGACAATGAGTGATCAAAATCAGATTCCCCCAGCTTACGATGGTGTAATGGACCGACGCCCTTGCCATTGAGGAGGTTATAAACTTTGGAAATCACTCCACGTACAGGCAAAGCATTTCTACAATGTTTCAAACAGTGCTCGACAGTCGCATGGTGCTCTATGTATGAAATGGTAAATTTTAGCGTATAATAGGAAATCTACCTCGCCTATCGGATAATGATTTTGAAGTTGTGTGCTCATCATTAGGGAGCCCTGAGATTGCACATGTTCTAACCGAGTGATCCCTGCCAATGTCCACTGTTTGGAGGATTTGGTATGAGCGGGAGACAAATATCGTGGTAGTAAATAAATGTCAATAATGAAAATTGCTCCTTACCCACTAAAAGTGTTTTCCACTGACTCCATACTGTAAGGGTAGTATTTAGAGCAAGGGGGAGATATATAAGGGATCACCACGTAGACTGAGGTTGCCATGGTAGAGCTGAGATCGGGAACTCTCCCAAAAGGGACTGCTCCAGCAGGACCCACTGAGGGATCTCAGAAGTGCGGTGCAAGACCACCAAAGAGCGCAACTGTGCCGTGCTATAATACCATGTTAAATTTGGTAACTGCAGCTCCCCTCTAGCTGTTGGGCGATATAAGGTAGTTCTAGCTACTCGGAGGGGTCGCTTACGCCAAATGAAGCTGCAAATCATTTGCTGCCACTTTTTTAGGAGAAATGAAGGTATGGGAATGGTGGTAAAGAAGTATAATAAACGGGATAATCTCCCCAGCCAAGAATGTGTGTATTGCAACCATCGGTCAATATTCCCTTGTATAGAACTGATAAGAGGAGTATAATTAAGTGCAAACAATTGGTCAGTATGTGGGCCAATACAGACTCCCAGATATTTCAAGGACGCGGACACCCACTTGAAAGGGTATTTTTGGCGCAAAGGTTGTACTGCAGCCGGAGTGAGCATCAGATTTAATATTTCAGATTTATCATAATTGACCTTCAGTCTTGAGGCTGAGGTAGATTGGCCCAATTCATGCACTACTTCCTCGGGTGATGAATCTGGATCCGTAAGAGTAAACACAACGTCATCAGCAAACAAAGAAATCCTGAAATGATTATGGCCCTTCTGGACTCCCTTTATACTGGCAGCCTTTTGCACTCGAAGTAAAAGGTTCCAAAAATAAAGCAAACAATAAAGGGGAAAGTGGACACCCCTGTCTATTACCTCGCCTGATAGGGAACATATTGCCGAAACGGCCATTAACCTTAACCCTGGCACATGGTTGTTCATAAAGCCTCATTTGCCAGGTAATGAAGGGCATGCCAAAAGCCATGTGCCGGAGTGTCTGAAAAAGAAATGACCAATGTACAAGGTCAAATGCCTTTTCAGCATCCAAAGAAAATAGCTGGGGTACTATCAAGGTGAACCAAATCAATGATGTCCACTATTCTGCAAACATTGTCTGCCTCCAATCTCCCGGGGACAAAGCCCACCTGATCCGAGTGGACCAAACCGGGAAGGACACCGTTCAGGCGAGCAGCAAGGACTCTAGCCAGTATCTTCAAATCTATATTAATCAGTGAAATTGGCCTGTAGGAGCCACAGTGTGTGGGGTCCCTCCCCGGCTTGGCCAACACAGTAATGCCCTCCATGATGGCTTCTTTAGAAATGGATTCCCCGCCTCTTAGTGCGTTAAACATAGCCGTTAGGGGACCCACAAGAGCAGAGGTGAATCAAAGGTAGTACATGCCAGTGAAACCATCCAAGCCTGGTGCTTTACCAGGTTTTAACTGCTTCACCGCCATCAGCACCTCCGAGGCCTCTATGGGCTTATCTAAAAATTGCTGTTGATCTGCAATGAGTGCAGGCAGAGAGACCGATTCCAAATACTGACCAATTGCAGCATCTGAGATCGATGTATCCTGAGAATATAAATGCCCATAAAACTCAGTGAAAGATTGTCTGATGTCAGCAGATGTTGTGACCAAGTAACCCTGGGCGGTTTTGACCTTGGCCACTACCGTTTGCGCTCTGGGAGACTGGCTAAAATATCTCCCAGCCTTGTTACCCCTTCAAAGAATTGCTGTTTTAACATTGTCATGTGATGACAGAGGGCCGTATCGTCGAGAGACCTTAGTTCATCCTTAACCCGCAACAACCGTTGATAAATTGCATCGGAGTTAGTGGCACTATGTTGGCGTGTCAGAGTGATAAGTGTAGCCAGTAACGAGTGACGCTTGCCCTCCCTTTCTTTATTGCAGTGAACAGCTCTAGCTATGAGAACACCTCTCATCACTGCTTTAGAGCACTCCCAGACTGTTATAGGGGACATACCAACCGTTTGATTTTCTCTAAAATAAGCAAAGATTTGACTCTCTAACTGACACGCAAAGTCTTTATCCTTGAGGAGGCTTTCATTAAGTTTCCAAGTACGGTAGCCCGGATCAAAATCCTGAATATGCAACTCCATCCAGCCTGGGGCGTGGTCTGACCATGTGATATTATCTTTGCCTGCCTTACCTACCAGATTCTGGGAATGAGCAGACAGAAAAAGATAATCTATTCTAGAGTATAAACTGTGAGGTGTTGAGAAAAAAGTGTAAGAACATGAGTGGGGTTAACGCTGGATCTGTCGGAAGCCTACCTACACTTTACGATCCATCAAGAACATCAGCACTTCCTATGCTTCAAAATCCTGGACCGTCACTACCAGTTCGGGCACTACCCTTCGGGTTAGCCATAGCACCCCGGGCGTTCACCAAGATCATAGTGTGGCGGCAGCACTGAGGAAGGAAGGAATCCTCGTACACCCTTCCCTAGACGATTGGCTGATCAGGGCGAAATCCCCAGAGGAAAGTCACCAGGCAACCAACAGAGTCAAAACTCTACTGGAGAGCCTCGGATGGGTGGTCAACACAAACAAGAGTTGTCTGCAGCCCGCACAGTCTCTAGAATAACCTGAATAGAATAGAACCTGAAGACACGGCTCTAATCAACCAACTCCCTACTCACACTTACGACATCCTTTCTATCCCCAGAGTCAAAAAAAGAGGCGGTCTATTATTAGCCACAAAAAAAGAGCTAGGGCTATCCCTACAGACCACCATCTCATTACCCTCTCTCGAATTCGCATTATTCAAATCGGCCTTACATATGCCCCTCCAGGAAGCCTAGAATCGGACCCTGTCTCCTTTAATTGAATTCCTAGCCAAACACATCAACACATATACCCCTGCTATAATAATGGGAGATTTCAACATCCACGTGGATAAAACCCCTCAATCTTCCAGTTGTGAAACCTTTCTCACTTCTCTTCAGTACCTGGGATTCAAACAAATTATCAAAGAGCCAACGCACAAAGCGGGACATACACTAGACCTAATTTTCATAAATGAAAGCCTTACCACTGCCTCATCTACAACCTGTTCCCTGGTCAGACCACAAGTTGATTTCTACAACTCTCAGGTTCACCCAACCCATCCTCCTACCATTACAAAAAACCACAGTCCAATTCAGGAAGTTATGCAACCCAGAAACCCTCAGCCCATACCTATCCTCTGCATTAGACAAACTAGACCTCACAGATGCCAATTCAGCCACAACCTCCTGGATCAAAATAACTAAGGACATAGCAGACCTAACATGTCCTTTAACCACTAAAGCTCTACGCTCTAATGCGAACAGGAAACCCTGGTACACCCCCCCCCCCCCCCCCCCAGCTAAAAACCCTGAAACAAGAAATCAGAAGACTCTAACATACATGGCGAAAAAACCCTTCCCCCATCAAACCTGGAAGCTTACAAATCTCTCGTGCACCGCTACCGGATATCCATCCTCCAAACAAAGAGGGATTTTTTTTCTCACAGAAAATACACCACTTCATCTTCGACCCTAAAGCTTTATTCACCCTTGTTTCATCTCTCACTAAATCCACCCCCACGACTATCCCAGACGATCAAGCGGCCAGCAAAGCCTCAGAGTTAGCCACATATTTCAAGAAAAAAATCATCTATCTGATCAGATCTCTAAAAGCCAACAACGCTCCTCTACTGCCACCAGCCCAATACTCTCATCTACAGAACACTAGTCTTGAAAGGTTCGAACCGACGTCATCCTTAGAGGTTGAAACAATCCTGAAGAAGCTCAAACCTGCCTCTCGCCCCACAGATGCGATACCCACCAACTTACTCATTGCCAGCTCTAAAACTGTCGCCAAACCAATTGCCGACATTATTAACCGCTCACTAATGCAAGGTTCAGTACATGACCAGTTGAAACTCGCAATCCTAAAACCTCTCCTGAAAAACCCAACCTGTCTCCAGATGACCCCTCTAACTATCGCCCGGTTGCTAAACTCCCCTTCATTTCAAAAATCCTAGAAAAAAATAGTCCACCAGCAACTCACGGAATACTTAGAAGATAACAAAATACTAGCCCCCTCTCAGTTCGGCTTCCGAAAAACCCGAAATACAGAAACTCTGCTAATCTCCCTGATGGACACAATTTTACTGAATCTAGAAAAAAAACAACCCGGCTTACTCATTCTCATCTGCCGCATTTGACACGGTAAACCACGCAATGCTTCTGGATAGGCTAACAGACATCGGCATCAAAGGCACTGCTCTCAGATGGTTCAAATCTTTTCTACATAACAGATTTTATAAGGTCAGAGTCAACAACGAAGAATCTCACCCAGTTCCCTCATCCTTGGGAGTCCCTCAAGGCTCTTCCCTATCCCCCACCCTCTTCAACATTTATCTACTACCGCTTTGCCAGCTTCTCTCCAAACTAAAATTAATCCACTATATCTACACAGACGACGTGCAAATATTCATCCCAGTTACGGAAACTCTACAAAAAACACTAGAATTCTGGAACAACTGCCTCCAATCCATCAACAACCTACTCAAGAGCCTTAACCTGATCCTTAATTCCAACAAAACTGAAATACTCCTTGTCACACAAGGCAGTAACTATGCAACATCTAACTTATCCCCTACTAGTCAACTATCCTTCTCACCTCAAGTTAGAAACCTCGGAGTCATCATGGACAATCAACTAAACCTTAAGAGATTCATTAATAATACCACTAAGGACGGATTCTATAAATTGCAAGTTCTGAAATGACTCAGACCGCTCCTCCATTTCCAAGACTACCGGGCAGTTCTCCAAGCAATCATTTTTTCAAAAATTGACTACTGTAACTCCCTTCTACTTGGCCTCCCAACTAACACAATAAAACCATTACAAATGCTCCAAAACGCTTCAGCCAGGATTCTAACTAAATCTAACAAAAGAAATCATATTACCCCCATCTTGAAAAACCTACACTGGCTCCCAATCAAGTTCAGAATCTCCTACAAAGTACTAACAATCATACATAAATCTATACACAAGCTCATTCCTCTGGAACTCAATATCCCTCTGCAGCCACATATACCCTCCAGACCGGTGAGAACAGCCTATAAAGATATTCTCCTCGCCCCAACCATCAAATCCTCATTAAATAAACGCACTCTATCCACAGCAGGCCCCGCGCAATGGAACTCTCTACCACCAGACCTCCGGAAAGAACCTTGCCCTATCGCCTTTAAAAAGAGACTCAAAACTTGGCTATTCGAACAAGCCTTCTATCCATACCAATAATTTTACTCTAAATCTTCCCAAATATGTGCACCTTGTAACGTGTCTACTGAATATTTAGCCAGGTCCTTTCGAGTACTACATTATTTATTGTATCTTTTTGTGTGTGTTCCTTTTTTTTGTTCTTTAATCCCCAGTTACTTGATCCAAGTTTATCCTCCTGTTCGATGTAATTGCACTCTGTCTTGCCTGTTAATGTTATAATGTAAACCGAACTGATATGTAACTTTGCTACATGAATTTCTGTATATAAAAATGTCAAATAAATGGAATATTTAGGAGTTCGATTCGACACCAAAGAAGACAAGGTCATCCTGACATCGACAAGGAGATCAAACCTGATGAACCAGTTGCAAAACTTGCTGAGCGAACCTCGCCCCACAGCATGGGATTACCTACAAGTCTTCGGTCTGATGGCATCCACACTGGAGGTAGTGCCATGGGTACGAGCTCACATGAGACCCCTACCGCGCTCACTTCTATCGCGATGGAATCCACTGTCCCAGAACTACGCCGTACGTCTACAGCTCACCGACCAGGATCCTGCTCACCACGGATGCCAGCCTATGAGGATGGGGAGCACACTGCGAAGAGCTAACCGCCCAAGGACAGTGGAACAAAGAAGAGTCAGGATGGAATATCAATCGCCTAGAAGCCCGGGCAGTCAGACTAGCCTGCGTACGGTTCGGTCACAGACTCCCGAAACAAAGGGGTCAGAGTAATGTCGGACAACGCCACAACAGTGGCCTACATCAACCGTCAGGAAGGAACCAGAAGCCAACAGGTGTCTCTGGAAATAGACCCCCTAATGTCGTGGGCGGAAGTGAATCTCCAGGAGATCTCGACCGTCCACATCACCGGGAAAGACAGCATCACGGCGGATTACCTCAGCAGAGAAAGTCTAGACCCAGGAGAATGGAAGCTGTCGACCGCAGCGTTTCAACTGATAGTAAACCTTTGGGGAACACCAACCATGGACCTTCTGGCAAACCTGTCCAACGCCCAAGTGCCCAGTTACTTCAGCCGCAGGCGGGATCCTCAGTCCCAGGGGATCGATACCCTGGTACAGACCTGGCCACAGGAGACTCTGTTATACGCCTTCCCGCCGTGGCCCCTATTAGGCGCAATCATTCACAAGATAGAACTGCACAGGGGACCAGTACTTCTTGTGGCCCCAGACTGGCCAAGAAGACCGTGTTACGCAGACATGTGAAGACTACTGACAGGGACCCCCCTACTACTACCTCCACACAGAGACCTGCTCCAACAAGGGCCGATCCTCCACAAGGATCCAGCTCGATTCTCTCTTACGGTCTGGCCATTGAGAGGGCTCACCTGAGAGAGCGGATACTCGGGGGCTGTAATCGACACCCTACTCCGCGCACGCAAGTTCTCCAAATCTCTAACTTACATAAGGATTTGGAGAGTATTCTAAGTCTGGTGCGAGGGCCACGACATCATACCACGCTCAGTCAAAATTCCTGCGATCTTGGAATTCTACAGAATGGCCTACAGAAGGGATTGTCTCTCAACTCCATCAAGGTACAGGTGGCCGCATTGTCATGCTACGGAACCAAGAGCGAGAGCAACAGCATAGCCTCTCACCTGGATGTTTATCATGCTTCCTGAAAGGAGTCAAACACATCCGACCACCCCTAAAGTGGCCGGTACCTCTTTGGAGCCTCAACCTGGTCTTGGATTCCTTAGCAGGAGTCTCTTTCAGACCTCTCCACGGCCTGTCTCTCAGACTATTAACATTGAAGACAGCCTTCCTGCTGACAGTTTGCTCAGCCCATCGTATATCCGAGCTACAAGCACTGCCCTGCCGTGAGCCGTTTCTCAGGTTCACCCCGGGAACCATCCAGCTACGCACGGTCCCCTCGTTCCTCCCCAAAGTGGTGTCTCACTTTCATCTCAACCAAACCATCTTGCTACTCTCGCCAGATGAGCATAAGAATTCGGAAGAGGCTCGAAGTCTACGCCACCTCAACATCGGCAGACTCCTATCCAGATACCTGGAAATGTCGGAACCCGTATGAAAAACGGACCACCTATTCGTCCTTCACAGCGAGAAGAGGCAAGGGGAAGCGGCCTCGTGAGCAACCATAGCCCGCTGGATCAAAGATGTCATCAGGGTGGCCTGCGTAGAAGGAGGCAAGGCACCGCCTCTACAAGTCAAGGCCCATTCTACTAGAGCCCAGGCAGTGTCCTGGGCAGAAACCCAGATGCTGTCACCCACCGAGATCTGCAGAGCAGCGACATGGTCCTCCATCCACACCTTGTCCAGGTTTTACCGCCTGGATGTTTAGGCTCGGGGGGGACATAGCATTTGCAAGGGCAGTTCTAAGTGGGTCACGGGCAGCCTCCCACCCGGTTCGGGAGTAGCTTTTATATATCCCATTGGTCCTGAGTCCATCTGCTACACGCTAGGAAATGGAGAAATTACTTATCTGATAATTTTCGTTTTCCTTAGTGTAGACAGATGGACTCAGCATCCCACCCACAGCTGCCGTTATTCATGGAATTCTCGGGGGACATCCCCGGGAGCGAGTGAATCAAGGGTAAGCCATGCTTTCCTTCATCTAGGAAACCCATCCTACCAGGTGTCGACGTTTCCCGGTTGAGGGCACTGGCGTCTCCAGCTGTAGCCAATTCAACCAATTCAAGTTAATCAAATTATAAAGTTAATCAAGTTATTCAAATTAGTCAGTCACACATATATCCACAATGCTTTTCGAGGAGAATACTGAAGAGCTGCACTTCCTGCAGGGGTATATGTACTAGGGCTGAGATCAGATTGAAATCTGATCCATCTCAAACTGCTAACAGGAGTACACTATACCCATTGGTCCTGAGTCCATCTGTCTACACTAAGGAAAACGAAATTATCAGGTAAGGAATTTCTCCATTTCTTTCTTGTTCCCGTTTTTGATTTTTGTAGAAAATTAGCTGCGGAGCTTATGGCTCAGGCAGCCATCAAGCCCGATGACGTCACTTCCTCTTCTACAGCCTCATTAATTTTAACTATTTTGTTAATAAATGAAATTCCCCAATTGTTTTTTGCCCTGTCTCTTTGTCTTGATTAGATTGTAGGCTCTATTGAAATGGGATACATCACTTAATCAACCGGCATGTGAACTGTGGAAATAACTAGAAATGGGAGCAATGTTACTGGCCAGGACACCAAACATTTCTTGCCCTGCTATTTATTTGATTGATTGATTTGTATTTTGATCGTCTCCTAATTTGAAAAAAACATCTCAAAGTGATGTGCAATCAGACATTGAAATGTCTAACTATATGTTAGGATTTAGCACTACTGCTACTATTTATGATGTTTTAAAGCACTACTAGGTATACACAGCACTGATAGACACACACAGGAGATGGTCCCTGCTCCAGGGAGCTTACAGTCTAATCAAGGCAAACATGCACAACAAACAGAATATTGAAGTATCTTAGAGAGAACTTAGGATTCAAAAACAGCATCAAGAAGCCAAGTTTTTTAATTTTTATTTTTATTTATACATTTTCAAAATTTACAAGATTCACCTTCATACAGAAATACAGAGAATAGGACACAGTTTCTCACAAGTAATTCTCCAATCAATTCCTTATTCCATTCTCTAATATAAAGTCCTCATATAAGGGGAGGGGGGTGTGAAACTTTCCCAACCTAAGGAAAAAATGTTTTAAAGAAAAATTCCTCAATAGAACAACAGCGGCCTGTTCCATCTATGGGGGAGTCGTGTATTTGGACTGGACACTACTGGTATCGCAGGAGATTTCTCTATTAAGAATTGTGTTAATTGTGGTGGGTCAAAAAATACATCCGTGTTATTGTTATATTTTACCATGCACCTTCCTCCTTTTTTGAGGCTCACGTGAGACATCTATTGTTTTTGTGGCATGTTTGTGGATTCCTGGTTCCTGTGTCGATGACTCCTCCCATGGGGTGGGGCCCTGTGGGAAAACACAGCAATAGGCTAGGCTCTCTCTAATAAGCAACACAAGTGATGAGAAGCTTTATTGTACATCAGTAGAATGGTTTGTGGAGAATGGCAGTTCTCCCCCTGGCCACAGCGTAGTCTCAGAAGATGTAGTTCAGGCTGTGCCCTGCGGAGGTGCAGGGTAGGTCTCCCAGATGCTGGTAATGGAGGGTGGTCCGGTAGTGATCCGCAGAGCGGAGTACGCCGAGAATCTGTGGTGATGAGACAAGTAGAGAGACTGAAGGTAGAGGTACTCAAGGCCAGTAATGCTGCCGAGGATGAAGCTTCCACAAATAGAAGGTAGCGAGGCAGGCCAACGCCAGTGCTGGCATTCCTAGCGCAGGTACCAGGAAGGTAGACGGGAGCGGGTAAGGCCCTCGAGGAGAGAGTACCTGGTCGTCCTTCTGAGCGGGTACCTGGAGAGAAACAGAAGAGAGTAGAACCACCGTTGAGCGGGTGTTCCAATAGTCTTCTTGAAGCGAGATAACCCCGAAGGGTAGGCAGGAGCGGAAGGACCCCGAGGAGTGGGTACCCAGAGCATCCTGAAGCAAAAGTAACCCCGGAGAGTTTGTAAGAGTAGGTACGCTGAAAGAGCGTTTCCATGGAGGTCGCAATAGCTGAACTGCAATCCTTGCTAACTCATAGCAGTGTGGGAACTCGGAAGCTAAGTACCCGGAGGTAGTGACGTCATGCGGTGGGGACGCCCCCGAGGTTCCCGCCATGACGTCTTCAAAGGAAGGGGCAGCGCGCGCACCCTAGGAGGCCTCAGGGAGAACATGACAAACACAATCCCCATGCCGGTCCGGGGGTGCCGGAGGGGTAGGCGTAGTGAAGCGGAGGTAGCCATCTTTCCCAGAGGAGAAGAGAGAGCGGAGAAAAAGGTGAGACAGAGAGGGTGCGGCCGGGTGCAACAACATCTGGGAATGCTCTGACTTTACATCCCAAGAAATAATCCTTTCTATCCCTAAAGCACAGTCTCATTAACCAGTCTTTATCCGGTTCAAGGGCTAAAGTCACCATCAACGTTGCAGGAACTGGCACTTCAGTATCCAAAGTCTCCAAAAGGGCAGAAATATCTGGGTTTTGCTCTCGAACTGGTATCAAGGTTGTTATTCCTTCGCTTTGTTCCTCCCTTTTTTTTTAAACTTTGACAAAAAGAAAATTTTTGAGATTGGTGGAATTAAATTCTCAGTAACCTGAAGCGTTTCCATAAGAAATCTCCGGAACAACTCCTTAGGGGAAATTATTGGTATTTGAGGAAAATGTATACATCTCAAAATTCTATTTTTGACCAAATTTTCGATTTTCAAAGGCGGGTTGTTTCTTTCTCCAGTCATTGCTGACTAAACCTGCTGGATTCCATTAACTTGAGTTCTGATAACAGACACTTGTTTTTCCAGTTCTACAGCTGTATTAGACAACACTTTTTTATTTTATCTTCCACCTCTTTAATTTTAGTATTTAATGGAAGTAACTGCTGCAGAATAGTGGAGATGAGAATTTCTATGCTTTCCCATGTTGTCTCAAGAGAGAAAACTGCAGGTCTTACCATGGTAGGTATTCTCAACATGGGAGATTCTCCGACAGCACCAGCAGGCTCCTCCAGAAACTCCTCTCTTCCCACACCGGTTTGCCCTGGTGATAATTCTGGGCTCCCTGCTGCTGCGTCTGCCCTGGCGAACCCTGCAGAGCCCCGCCCTCTGGCACTTTAGTTTGGCGGTGTTTTCTTTGTTTCCAGGGCACCTCTCATCGCGGCAGGGTCATCCAGCGGCATTCCCCTGGCGGGGCGGAGTGGTGATATTGAGCCAGGGAGAGAGGGGAGCTTGAATTCTCCTCCCCCACTCTCCAGCAGCTGAAGCCCTGACCTCATGTCGCTGCGCACCACATGGGCGTCCATCGGGCCGGAGAAAGGCAACATAGGAGTAACCGCAGGGTGAGGTTCAGTCATTGGTTTGCGTTTTCTCCCCATCGCAGGTAAAATGCAGCAAGAAAAGAGACTCAAAGTAAACACGCCCAAGGAATCCAAAGCCGAGCGAGTCAATCAAGTGGCCAGCTTGGATCCGCCCCCAAGAAGGAGATTTTTTTAAACTGGATTTGAATATGGCCCGAGAGGGAGCAAAACACATGGACTCAGGAAGTCTCTTCCAGGCACTCGGCAAAGCAGGTTGGAAAGCACAGAATTGAAAAGTGGCAGTGGTGGAGAAAGACACAGATAAGGCAACTTGCCTGATGAATGGCGTTGACGAGGAAGGAAAAGAAAGAAGATGAGGATCTGCAGAGTGAATGCATTTGTAGGGTAGGGAGAGAAGCTTGAAGTGTAGGTGGAAGAGGACAGAGAGCCAATGTAGTGACCTGAGAAGAGGGGTTACATGATCATAGTGAGGTTAAAGAAAGAGAAGTCATGCAGCTGAATGTTGAAGAGATTGCAGTGGAGAAAAACGAGTCGGCAGGCTAGCAAAGAGCAAGTTACAGAAGACACAATCGGGCCGATACAGTACAGGAGAGCACTGTTAACCCGCCATTGGACGTGCAGTTTCTCTTACCCCTTATTCAGTAAGGGGCCGAAAACGTGTGTCCAATGCCCCGAACCTAATAGCTCCCGCAAATGCATGTTGATGGCCCTATTAGTTATTCCCGCGCGATTCAGAAAACAAAGGTAGGCGCTAATTTATTCGGGCACCGGGAAAGTGCACAGAAAAGCAGTAAAAACTGGCGATATTAAGTCAGAGGTCCCACCTCCTTTTGTCCGTTTCTCCCACGGACTTTACTGTATCGGCCCGAATGTTAGGTTCAATATTAGGTGCTACCACCCAAGAAAGAGATCTTGGTGTCATAGTGGATAACTCATTGAAATTGTTGGTTCAGTGTGCTGCGGCAGTCAAAAAAGCAAACAATGTTGGGAATTATTAGGAAGGGAATGGTGAATAAAACAGAAAATGTCATAATGCCTCAGTATCACTCCATGGTGAGACCGCACCTTGAATACTGTGTACAATTCTGGTCACTGCATCTCAAAAAAGATATAATTGCGATGGAGAAGGTAAAGAGAAGGGTGACCAAAATGATAAAGGGGATGGAACAGCTCCCCTATGAGGAAAGACTGAAGAGGTTAGGGCTGTTCAGCTTGGAGAAGAGACGGCAGAGGGGGGATATGATAGAGGTGTTTAAAATCATGAGAGGTCTAGAACGGGTAGATGTGAATCGGTTATTTACTCTTTCAGATAATAGAAGGACTAGGGGGCATTCCATGAAGTTAGCATGTAGCACATTTAAAACTAATTGTAGAAAGTTCTTTGTCACTCAACGCACAATTAAACTCTGGAATTTGTTGTCAGAGGATGTGGTTAGTGCAGTGTGTTTAAAAAAGGATTGGATAAGTTCTTGGAGGAGAAGTCCATTACCTGCTATTAATTAAGTTGACTTAGAAAATAGCCACTGCTATTACTAGCAACAGTAGCATGGAATAGACTTAGTTTTTGGGTACTTGCCAGGTTCTTATGGCCTGGATTGGCCACTGTCGGAAACAGGATGCTGGGCTTGATGGACCCTTGGTCTGACCCAGTATGGCATGTTCTTATGGGGTGATAAGAGGGGGGAGGAGTGTTTTGGTGGCAGGCTCAGAGGGAAGGGATAGATTTTAGCAGTGTTATAGAGGAGGAATTGACTCACTTTAGCAATGTTTTGGATATGTAGAAGGAGGGAGAGGCATCAAAGATGACCCAATGTTAGGAGCTGAGCAATCCAGGAGGATGAGAGCACAGTGAGCTCTCCTGATGTGAGAGAATCAGATGTTCCTGATGTTCTGGATAATGCTCTGTTAGATCTTGGGTTTTATTATTCAGATTTATCCAGGCAGACACGATTGATATTCTGGATCTCTGGGATTAGACTTGTAAACCCTGAGGCCCAGAAAGGAAACTGAGTCCAGGGGAACAAGTCTGGCAGTTCCTGGGGATGAGGGTTCCTGGTCTCCTCTCTTCCATGATAAAATGTTATGGGATTAAAGCCAGCTGAGCCCCTCCACGTGTCCCTGAGTGTTTTCTTTTTTTTTGTAATTTAAAGATTTATTAACAGTGGCAAGTATACAAACCATCATACAGAATAGCAAGGATACAGTCCAGAACAGTATCAGAAGGCAAAACAGAACAAAAAATACCAGAATGCACCTGTAAAATTAGTGTCATAATGGAGCTATATGTACTGTACAAGTTCCACTGTGTTTTCCTTCCCTAAGCCCCCCCCCTCCCCCCATCTCCATAGGTACTTCAAAGAGGAAGTTGATATATTAGAGGAAAAGCACAAGCAACCACCCAAATAAGAGACCACTCTACAGTAACAACCTCCGAGCGTATCAGAAAGAAGCAGTAGTTTGAGTGGCTTTCCATCTGGTATATGACTGCCAAGTTTTGTCAAATTTAGGCTTGGTGTTATGTCGAAGAGCCGTAATTTGAGTCAATAAATAAAATTTT